>NC_083805.1:15891834-15956946 GCF_015708825.2 Lethenteron reissneri | reverse complement strand
AATCTCCAGAGGAATCGATAAGAAATGGCTTCTAACTCGTGCCCGTGACTCACAAGTGAGTCACTGAAAAAACAATAGCATAAACAAACACACCTGCAAATACTAAGTCACCCATCTCGTGGAATCTCGGAGGCCAAGCGGGATAAGCGTGGATCGTGTAAGCGTGTGATGGTGCTAGGATGGGTGACCACCACACATCAGGTCATATTCTTGGTTCTTTTGGTAAAGTCACGTAGAAGGGAAATAATAAAATAATAGTAATATAAAATTTTAATTGTTTTATATTTACATTATTTCCCTTCTACGTGACTTTACCGAAAGAACCAAGAATATGAATCCCTGCAGTCACGAAAGCTTTAAATCAAGATTTCACACAACAGGTCGTTAGAGGCTGTGGGCCTACGTGGAAAGCAACCGGGGGCAGCGCAGTGCGGCAACGTAATTGTTTGCACTCAACTCCCATGGCTCTCATGCCTCTGTCCCCCCTCTTTGGCTATCCGTACTGGTGAAGTATGGTCAAGCTGTACGTAGGGGAGACCCTCATTTAGCAGGACAATAGGGCTCCACATGGATCATTGATGTTGATTTTCCTGTGCGTGATGGACCGACCGTTTGTTATCGAAATTCATCATAAATAATGTTTTACCTATATACGGATAAACAAATTAGCTTTAAACCACAAACCTGATGGATAAAAAAAAATATAGAAAAGTTTGTGGATGAATTGTTATTGTCCCAAGTCAATTTATTATAATAGATGTATTATCATAATAGATGCATTATAACAATAGATGTATTATAATGAATGTGCTTCACACAATGCTAAAGAACCGAGTCTGTGGAGCACTCTCGCTGATTACGACTTAGGTCATCGAGGTCACGGCAGTCGACTTTGCCGGTTTGGTTCACATCCCGATTCTCATCGCCCTAGGACGCCGACGGCATGGCGCCCAGGCACTTCGCCCCACTTTATTCCAACCTGCCCTTGCGATGACGGAGATATTGGAGAGCTTCTCCATGAAACGGACAAAAAGGGGGGCGATCGTCAGTGGTCGCGGTCTAGACCAGGCGGCCCCTGTGCGGTTACTATTGTGATGTATTCATAATATGCCTTCCTCTCTGGCCTACGTGCTGCCGTGCAAAGGGGGCATTTAAGAGAATTTTGGCTGCTACATTTGCACGTGATGAGCCGCTTCGTTGAGCTTTCATTTGCGGCCAGGTCGCTTCTGAAAAAGAGCTACATAGTTCAGCGGAGCTTACCTGGTAAAATAAAAATAGTGAATAAAAAAAATAGTGAAATAGTAATTGCCCAAAACGTCGCCTATTATATAAATTTTAGTTTAAGGCCACGCAGTGTTATTGACAAATGTGTTGAGTTTGTTTTTTTATCTGTGGTCGTGCACCACTGCCAATGCCGTTTAACCACAATGTGTTCATATCATCAGGTTACCTTAACGACCAGGTGAGCTCAGTGAGGTCTAGAGGGCTCTGTTTTTAATCAAGGGAGACCTGGGTTTCAATAAGTATGATTAAAAACATCATAGGTACAGAGACAACACTTACAGACCCATGTCATTGGAACATATAGTGACCCATAGATTTACAGAGAACCATACACTACATAGTGACCTAGAAACTTACATAGATAATAACAAATAAAACAGACGCCCATACTTAGAGACCCATAGACTTAGAGAAACCATCACATAAAAATATAAAACTTGAGACTTAAATGATGACCCCCAGACCTATACCTACTTGCATAACCCATATATGTGAAGACAATAACCCAAGCATCAAAGAACATAGATACCCAGTTAAAAACATACATAGAGACCCACATACATAGAAACCCAACAGACTAGACTCAAAACCTACAGAGACCCATAGATTTACATAAATACCCACAGATTTATAAAGAAAGACACACATACACCCAGTTACAAAGAGACCCACAGAATTCAGACACCCACACAGACCCATAGAATTGCAGAAACCCAGATACTTAAGAGACCCACAAACTTACACGAGAAGCATAGACACACAGACACCCAGAGTTAGACTTAGAGACTCACAGACTCACATAGAGACCCATAGACTCACATAGAGACTCACAGACTTGTATAGAGACCCACAGACTTACATAGAGAGCCACAGACTTACATAGAGACCCACAGACTTACATAGAGACTCACAGACTTTTATAGAGACCCACAGACTTACATAGAGACCCACAGACATACTTAGAGACCCACAGACTTACATAGAGACCCACAGACTCACATAGAGACCCACAGACTTACATAGAGACCCACAGACTGACATAGAGACCCACAGACTTACATAGAGACCCACAGACTTACATAGAGACTCACAGACTTTTATAGAGACCCACAGACTTACATAGAGACCCACAGACTTACATAGAGACCCACAGACTCACATAGAGACCCACATACTTACATAGAGACCCACAGACATACATAGAGACCCACAGACTCACATAGAGACCCACAGACTCACATAGAGACCCACAGACTTACATAGAGACCCACAGACTTACATAGATACCCACAGACTTACATAGAGACCCTCAGACTTACATAGAGACCCACAGACTTACATAGAGACCCACAGACTTACATAGAGACCCACAGACTTACATAGAGAGCCACAGACTTACATAGAGACCCACAGACTTACATAGAGACTCACAGACTTATATAGAGACTCACAGACTTACATAGAGACCCACAGACTTACATAGAGACCCACAGACATACATAGAGACCCACAAACTTACATAGAGACCCACAGACTTACATAGAGACCCACAGATTTACATAGAGACCCACAGACATACATAGAGACCCACAGATTTACATAGAGACCCACATATTTACATAGAGACCCACAGACATACTTAGAGACCCACATACTTACATAGAAACCCACAGATTTACATAGAGACCCACAGACATACATAGAGACCCACAGATTTACATAGAGACTCACAGACAAACACACAGCCCCACAGGTGTGATGACCTCATATCGATAAATCATCTCATCTGATGACCTCTATACATGACCAGAGTTGAGACCAGAAATTATTGTTTTCCATGGGGAGGCCCGGGTTACAATGAGGACAGAGTAACAGCGGCAAGGTTCCACGTTGTTGACAAAACACCACGACGGCTGTAGATCCTCCTCGTGTCCTGCCACTACCGTGACCGTGTTTGTTTATCCAACGCTTACGAAAACGCTTAGGGCACATAATTAAGATGAGCACACCATTTTTATTCAACACAGTAATTAACAATAATGAAGAACAGCGGCATGACCGCAAGAGCATCGCTGTGCACGTGTAGATGACATGGAGGTACAGTATATGGCACGTTGCTAACGCAGCTGCTTTATGGGATGGTGATGATGATGGGGGTCTCGGCAAGGAGTTGTCACCGACTCTACAAAGCGTGCCCGTGACGGCGGCAGTGAGGTGGAAGGTTGGGGAGGGGGTGAGAAGCGGGCGTGAGACACGGGGAGACAAAGGGGGACGAGGTGAGGTGACACGTGGAGGGACGAGGCGAGGAGATGATGAGTGGTGAGGAGACACGGAGACACGAGGTGAGGCAGGAGACGAGGCGAGGAGACACGGTGATACGGGAGACTCGGTGAGGCGCAGGATGAGACGTGGGGAGCGGAGACGGCGGTTAGGTGAAGAGGTGGTGAGGACATGAGGAGAAGGAGGTGGTGAGGTGAGGAGGTGGTGAGGAGAAGGTGGTGAGGAGGTGGTGAGGTGGTGAGGAGAAGGTGGTGAGGTGAAGAGGTGGTGAGGACATGAGGAGAAGGAGGTGGTGAGGTGAGGAGGTGGTGAGGACATGAGGAGAAGGCGGTGGTGAGGAGGTGGTGAGGTGGTGAGGAGAAGGTGGTGAGGTGAGGAGGTGGTGAGGACATGAGGAGAAGGTGGTGGTGAGGTGAGGAGGTGGTGAGGGTGAGGAGGCGGTTGAGGTGACGATGAGGTGGTGACGATGACGTGGTGAGGAGGCGGTTGAGGGGGTGACGATGACGTGGTGAGGTTGAGGTGGTGAGGACATGACGATGAGGTGAAGAGGTGATGATGGTGAGGTGGTGAGGGTGAGGTGGTGAGGGTGAGGACATGACGATGTGACGGTGACGACATTACGATGAAGTGAGGAGGTGGTGACGATGACGATGGGGTGGTGAGGGTGACGATGAGGTGGTGAGGATGAGGAGGTGAGGTTGACGATGAGGTTGAGGTGGTGAGGATGAGGTGGTGAGGATGAGTTGGTGAGGAGGTTGCGGAACTCACCGGTTGCCGGACGCCATTGTGTGCGCGGTCTAGGGAAGCGCGCCGCGATTGGCCGAGTTCTCGTCTGACGTCACGTTCACGTGGCGCAGGTCGAGCCAATCACCGTGGAGATGAGCCGGGAGGGCACACGTGGTTGCGCAGGGGGGTGGGGCAGGAGCGGTGGGACAGCGGTTAGCGCAGCCGATTCCCGGCTAACGTCAGTGGCCAAATCTGAAGCGGTCTCTTGGAACCAGCCCCTTTGGTACTCAGAAAGGGCATCTCGCCCCCGCCCCCCCAGTGGGTGCGTGTGCACCCCGATGAGTAACATCTCCTGCGTGTGAAGCGCTTTGTCAATAACACCGCGGCCTTAAAAAAAAAGCTTACACAACAACAACTTACACAACAACAGGCGACAGACTGTAGGGGCAAGTGCTGTTAGCGAGCACATGTCAAGGCCGGCACGGTACACGAACGAGGGGGTGGGTGGCCAGCACCACGCCCGGCCGCCTTTGTCTCCCCAGTGGCGATGTTTACACACCGCACCAGGTACTCATTTGAGGCTGAGTCGACCTAGGGGAGGCCCAGGACCGGATCAGATAATCGTGATTGGTGTTGACCGGGCGCGCTAACCACTGCACCACCGCTCCCCACAATGGCACGCACCATTACATTATAAACACACTCGCCATCACTCACCGTCTCTCTCAAACTCATTCTCACCGGTGCGAAAGCAAGTTCAACACCCGTTACATGCACACTCAAGGGTCATTGCCCGGAGCGTCGCCCATTACAGCTCTGTATAAATGTTGTATGTTGAAGGCCACTGTTATTATTGACGGACGAATTGAGTCGTTTCGCTTACACTCCTCGTGCGTTTGCGCCAACGCAGCAGCGACCCGCACCGACTGGACATCGGCGAGAAAAGCGCTTTATAGCTTATCGGATTTCCTCCAGTAGCAACAATCTGACGTCAACCGGGCAGAGCTTGTCCCACCCAGAGCGAGGACATTTCCGACGACTCTTGTTTTTCTCCCCTGGGGTAAGCGAGTCCGTGAACTCACGTTAGGAATGACCATCACTAAACCATCACTAAACTATCACTAAGCCATCAGATAACCATCAGTAAACCCCACTCTCTATTGTGCGCTCATCTTTAGAAGTACAGGGGTAGTCCAGATGTCCTGTGACCCCCCTTCCCCCCCATTTAATTATCTAAAACTTACTAATATATACATATAAAAAAGTAAAAGTAAGGTTTATTTAAAACAGAAATGAATCAGCAAAGGGGGAATACAAAAGTGAGGGCCACAATTAACTGGGGGGGGGGGGGGGGTCACAAGACATCTGGACCACAGTGAGGGATTTAATCTTCAGTACGGAAGCCGACGGGTAGCTGCCAGGAATAAAACGCGTTTGCATATTAGCACCCACTGTAGTCATCTTAAACTAAACTATTTAAATTTTTACCAGGTAAGGCCCACTGAGATACACAAAGGATAGCGCAACGAAGTGGCTCATCACGTGAGGATGAAGAGCATCAGCCAACTTCTCTAAACGCGCGATTTTGATTCTAAATGTGGAGGGGAAAACCCCGAAGGACCCGGGGAGACACGCAAACTCCAAATACACAGCAGCAGCAGGCGTCAGGATCGAACTCCTGTATACCAGGCGAGGTAGTTAACATCTCAGATGTGAGTTACGGGCAAACGCGCTGTTCTCCCAGCAAAGTCCGCAAGCGAAACTGAACGTCGTGCTCGGGTCTCGTCCCGACGAGAGCCATCGCGACCCCCTCCTCCCCCCCCGCCACGAGACAAACGACAGAGCGAATGGCGTGAACGCCGTCAGCCTCACGGTAAACGTGCGGCCCGATGTTGGCCCAGCGTTGGCTTATGTGGTTGGAACGGTTGGGGCCAATGGTGAATCAAAGTTGGCATTTGTGGTTGGAACGGTTGGAGCCAATGATGAATCAAAGTTGGCATTTGTGGTTGGAACAGTTGGAGCCAATGATGAATCAAAGTTGGCATTTGTGGTTGGAACGGTTGGGGCCAATGATGAATCAAAGTTGGCATTTGTGGTTGGAACGGTTGGAGTCAATGATGAATCAAAGTTGGCATTTGTGGTTGGAACGGTTGGGGCCAATGATGAATCAAAGTTGGCATTTGTGGTTGAAACCGTTGGAGCCAATGGTGAATCAAAGTTGGCATTTGTGGTTGAAACCGTTGGGGCCAATGATGAATCAAAGTTGGCATTTGTGGTTGGAACCGTTGGGGCCAATGATGAATCAAAGTTGGCATTTGTGGTTGAAACCGTTGGAGCCAATGGTGAATCAAAGTTGGCATTTGTGGTTGAAACCGTTGGGGCCAATGATGAATCAAAGTTGGCATTTGTGGTTGGAACCGTTGGGGCCAATGATGAATCAAAGTTGGCATTTGTGGTTGAAACCGTTGGGGCCAATGGTGAATCAAAGTTGGCATTTGTGGTTGGAACCGTTGGAGCCAATGATGAATCAAAGTTGGCATTTGTGGTTGGAACGGTTGGGGCCAATGATGAATCAAAGTTGGCATTTGTGGTTGGAACCGTTGGGCCCAACGATGAATCAAAGTTGGCATTTGTGGTTGAAACCGTTGGGGCCAATGATGAATCAAAGTTGGCATTTGTGGTTGGAACGGTTGGGGCCAATGATGAATCAAAGTTGGCATTTGTGGTTGGAACGGTTGGGGCCAATGATGAATCAAAGTTGGCATTTGTGGTTGGAACGGTTGGGGCCAATGATGAATCAAAGTTGGCATTTGTGGTTGAAACCGTTGGAGCCAATGATGAATCAAAGTTGGCATTTGTGGTTGGAACAGTTGGAGCCAATGATGAATCAAAGTTGGCATTTGTGGTTGGAACCGTTGGGCCCAATGGTGAATCAAAGTTGGCATTTGTGGTTGGAACAGTTGGAGCCAATGATGAATCAAAGTTGGCATTTGTGGTTGGAACAGTTGGGCCCAACGATGAATCAAAGTTGGCATTTGTGGTTGGAACAGTTGGAGCCAATGATGAATCAAAGTTGGCATTTGTGGTTGGAACTGTTGGGCCCAACGATGAATCAAAGTTGGCATTTGTGGTTGGAACCGTTGGAGCCAATGATGAATCAAAGTTGGCATTTGTGGTTGGAACGGTTGGAGCCAATGATGAATCAACGTTGGCATTTGTGGTTGGAACAGTTGGAGCCAATGATGAATCAAAGTTGGCATTTGTGGTTGGAACGGTTGGAGCCAATGATGAATCAAAGTTGGCATTTGTGGTTGGAACGGTTGGAGCCAATGATGAATCAAAGTTGGCATTTGTGGTTGGAACCGTTGGGGCCAATGATGAATCAAAGTTGGCATTTGTGGTTGAAACCGTTGGGGCAATGATGAATCAAAGTTGGCATTTGTGGTTGAAACCGTTGGGGCCAATGATGAATCAAAGTTGGCATTTGTGGTTGGAACCGTTGGAGCCAATGATGAATCAAAGTTGGCATTTGTGGTTGGAACAGTTGGAGCCAATGATGAATCAAAGTTGGCATTTGTGGTTGGAACCGTTGGGCCCAATGGTGAATCAAAGTTGGCATTTGTGGTTGGAACAGTTGGAGCCAATGATGAATCAAAGTTGGCATTTGTGGTTGGAACAGTTGGGCCCAACGATGAATCAAAGTTGGCATTTGTGGTTGGAACAGTTGGAGCCAACGATGAATCAAAGTTGGCATTTGTGGTTGAAACCGTTGGGGCCAATGATGAATCAAAGTTGGCATTTGTGGTTGAAACCGTTGGGGCCAATGATGAATCAAAGTTGGCATTTGTGGTTGGAACAGTTGGAGCCAATGATGAATCAAAGTTGGCATTTGTGGTTGAAACCGTTGGGGCCAATGATGAATCAAAGTTGGCATTTGTGGTTGGAACCGTTGGAGCCAACGTTGAATCAAAGTTGGCATTTGTGGTTGAAACCGTTGGGGCCAATGATGAATCAAAGTTGGCATTTGTGGTTGAAACCGTTGGGCCCAACGTTGAATCAAAGTTGGACATTTGTGGTTGGAACTGTTGGGCCCAACGATGAATCAAAGTTGGCATTTGTGGTTGGAACCGTTGGAGCCAATGATGAATCAAAGTTGGCATTTGTGGTTGGAACCGTTGGGCCCAACGTTGAATCAAAGTTGGCATTTGTGGTTGGAACTGTTGGGCCCAACGTTGAATCAAAGTTGGCATTTGTGGTTGGAACCGTTGGAGCCAATGATGAATCAAAGTTGGCATTTGTGGTTGGAACCGTTGGGGCCAATGATGAATCAAAGTTGGCATTTGTGGTTGGAACCGTTGGGGCCAATGATGAATCAAAGTTGGCATTTGTGGTTGGAACAGTTGGAGCCAATGATGAATCAAAGTTGGCATTTGTGGTTGGAACCGTTGGAGCCAATGATGAATCAAAGTTGGCATTTGTGGTTGGAACCGTTGGGCCCAACGTTGAATCAAAGTTGGCATTTGTGGTTGGAACTGTTGGGCCCAACGTTGAATCAAAGTTGGCATTTGTGGTTGGAACAGTTGGAGCCAATGATGAATCAAAGTTGGCATTTGTGGTTGAAACCGTTGGGGCCAATGATGAATCAAAGTTGGCATTTGTGGTTGGAACCGTTGGGGCCAATGATGAATCAAAGTTGGCATTTGTGGTTGGAACAGTTGGAGCCAATGATGAATCAAAGTTGGCATTTGTGGTTGAAACCGTTGGGGCAATGATGAATCAAAGTTGGCATTTGTGGTTGAAACCGTTGGGGCCAATGATGAATCAAAGTTGGCATTTGTGGTTGGAACAGTTGGAGCCAATGATGAATCAAAGTTGGCATTTGTGGTTGAAACCGTTGGGGCAATGATGAATCAAAGTTGGCATTTGTGGTTGAAACCGTTGGGGCCAATGATGAATCAAAGTTGGCATTTGTGGTTGGAACCGTTGGAGCCAATGATGAATCAAAGTTGGCATTTGTGGTTGAAACCGTTGGGGCAATGATGAATCAAAGTTGGCATTTGTGGTTGAAACCGTTGGGGCCAATGGTGAATCAAAGTTGGCATTTGTGGTTGGAACCGTTGGAGCCAATGATGAATCAAAGTTGGCATTTGTGGTTGGAACAGTTGGAGCCAATGATGAATCAAAGTTGGCATTTGTGGTGGGAACTGTTGGAGCCAATGATGAATCAAAGTTGGCATTTGTGGTTGGAACCGTTGGAGCCAATGATGAATCAAAGTTGGCATTTGTGGTTGAAACCGTTGGGGCCAATGATGAATCAAAGTTGGCATTTGTGGTTGGAACGGTTGGGGCCAATGATGAATCAAAGTTGGCATTTGTGGTTGGAACGGTTGGGGCCAATGATGAATCAAAGTTGGCATTTGTGGTTGAAACCGTTGGGGCCAATGATGAATCAAAGTTTGCATTTGTGGTTGGAACCGTTGGAGCCAATGATGAATCAAAGTTGGCATTTGTGGTTGGAACCGTTGGGGCCAATGATGAATCAAAGTTGGCATTTGTGGTTGGAACTGTTGGAGCCAATGATGAATCAAAGTTGGCATTTGTGGTTGGAACCGTTGGACCCAATGATGAATCAAAGTTGGCATTTGTGGTTGGAACGGTTGGAGCCAATGATGAATCAAAGTTGGCATTTGTGGTTGGAACCGTTGGACCCAATGATGAATCAAAGTTGGCATTTGTGGTTGGAACTGTTGGAGCCAATGATGAATCAAAGTTGGCATTTGTGGTTGGAACCGTTGGACCCAATGATGAATCAAAGTTGGCATTTGTGGTTGGAACGGTTGGAGCCAATGATGAATCAAAGTTGGCATTTGTGGTTGGAACCGTTGGAGCCAACGATGAATCAAAGTTGGCATTTGTGGTTGGAACGGTTGGAGCCAACGATGAATCAAAGTTGGCATTTGTGGTTGGAACCGTTGGGGCCAACGATGAATCAAAGTTGGCATTTGTGGTTGGAACGGTTGGAGCCAACGATGAATCAAAGTTGGCATTTGTGGTTGGAACGGTTGGAGCCAATGATGAATCAAAGTTGGCATTTGTGGTTGGAACCGTTGGACCCAATGATGAATCAAAGTTGGCATTTGTGGTTGGAACGGTTGGAGCCAACGATGAATCAAAGTTGGCATTTGTGGTTGGAACCGTTGGGGCCAACGATGAATCAAAGTTGGCATTTGTGGTTGGAACGGTTGGAGCCAACGATGAATCAAAGTTGGCATTTGTGGTTGGAACCGTTGGAGCCAATGATGAATCAAAGTTGGCATTTGTGGTTGGAACAGTTGGGGCCAACGATGAATCAAAGTTGGCATTTGTGGTTGGAACGGTTGGAGCCAACGATGAATCAAAGTTGGCATTTGTGGTTGGAACCGTTGGGGCCAACGATGAATCAAAGTTGGCATTTGTGGTTGGAACGGTTGGAGCCAACGATGAATCAAAGTTGGCATTTGTGGTTGGAACGGTTGGAGCCAATGATGAATCAAAGTTGGCATTTGTGGTTGGAACGGTTGGGGCCAACGATGAATCAAAGTTGGCATTTGTGGTTGGAACCGTTGGGGCCAACGATGAATCAAAGTTGGCATTTGTGGTTGGAACGGTTGGAGCCAACGATGAATCAAAGTTGGCATTTGTGGTTGGAACGGTTGGAGCCAATGATGAATCAAAGTTGGCATTTGTGGTTGGAACGGTTGGAGCCAACGATGAATCAAAGTTGGCATTTGTGGTTGGAACGGTTGGGCCCAACGTTGGGCATGTGTTGTTGGAACCGTTGGGCCCAATATTGAACGTTACACACTAACTGGGCTCAAATTTAACATCATGCAAATAACAATGACGCAACTTATAACGCGCACAGTAACAAGAACAGTTGACGGACATTAACGACCGTGACTGAATAGCGGCAGTCAAACTCTGTGTCGCAGGAGAGCACAGGGGAAAGAGGCGGAGTCATTAAGAAAGAGGCGGGGCTTCCCGAAAAGAGGCGGGCCTCTCAGAAAGAGGCGGGGCTTCTCAGAAAGAGGCGGGGCCTCTAAGAAAGAGGCGGGGCCTCTCAGAAAGAGGCGGGGCTTCTAAGAAAGAGGCGGGGCCTCTCAGAAAGAGGCGGGGCCTCTCAGAAAGAGGCGGGGCCTCTAAGAAAGAGGCGGGGCCTCTAAGAAAGAGGCGGGGCCTCTAAAAAAGAGGTGGAGCCTTTCAGAAAGAGGCGGGGCCTCTAAGAAAAAGGCGGGGCCTCTCAGAAAGAGGCGGGGCCTCTAAGGAAGATGCGGGGCATCAAGAAAGAGGCGGGGCCTCTAAGAAAGAGGCGGGCCTCTCAGAAAGAGGCGGGGCTTCTCAGAAAGAGGCGGGGCCTCTAAGAAAGAGGCGGGGCCTCTCAGAAAGAGGCGGGGCTTCTAAGAAAGAGGCGGGGCCTCTCAGAAAGAGGTGGGGCCTCTCAGAAAGAGGCGGGGCCTCTAAGAAAGAGGCGGGGCCTCTAAGAAAGAGGCGGGGCCTCTAAAAAAGAGGTGGAGCCTTTCAGAAAGAGGCGGGGCCTCTAAGAAAGAGGCGGGGCCTCTAAGAAAGAGGCGAGGCCTCTAAAAAAGAGGTGGAGCCTTTCAGAAAGAGGCGGGGCCTCTAAGAAAAAGGCGGGGCCTCTCAGAAAGAGGCGGGGCCTCTAAGGAAGATGCGGGGCATCAAGAAAGAGGCGGGGCCTATAAGAAAGAGGCGGGGCCTCTAAGAAAGAGGCGGGGCCTCTAAGGAAGAGGCGGGGCATCAAGAAAGAGGCGGGGCCTTTAATAAAGTATTGGGGCATTGAACAAAGTATTGGGGCCTTTAAGAAAGAGATGGGGCCTTTAAGCGTCTCTGAACAGACGGTGTAGATGGGAGACTGATGCTGTGATTATTCGCAAGAGTTCCACAGCGTGAGCTGTAGCGCAGGGCGACAGCAGCGAGGTGCTGCTCGCTAACAGCACTTGCCCCACAAGTCTGTTCAGGCCAGATACGGGGGCATCTGTGTCTGCGTGCCTTTGAAGTGTCTGGGCCGTGTGCTGACCGCACAGACACCACGAGGGGGCGACACGTGGCCGCGTGCGATCACTTGCTGGGTCCCCGCTCACGGCCAACATCGGTGATGCATATCTGAACCGGTCCTGGGCCTCCCCTCGGTCGACTCAGCCTTAAACGAGTAAAATGTTATCACTTGATAGACAATGGTGACCTGGCGTGGTGCTGGCCACCAACCCCCCCCTCCCCCCCCCCCCAGTGTGCCGTGCCGGCCTTCATAAGTGATACTCGATAACAGCACTTGCCCCAACAGTCTGTTTCGGCTATAGGGAGCATATTCTTAGGTTTTTTCGGTTAAGTCACGTAAGTAAAACATCAAAATAAAAATAAAATAAAAATAAAATAAAAAAATTGTGATTTTTATTTTATTTTTATTTTGATGTTTTACTTACGTGACTTAACCGAAAAAACCTAAGAATATGAATCTTTGCAGTCACGAAAGCTTCAAATCTAGAATTATAGGGGGCATCTTTATCTTCTGCACTGGGGGGTGGTAGTGTCGTGGTTAGCGCAGTACGCTACGGTCCTCGCTGAAAGCCAACATCGGTGACGAATATCGGAGCAGGTTCTGAGCCTTCCCTAGGTCGACTCCGCCTTAAATGAGTTCCTATGAAGGGTGTTATAAATTGGGGAGACAAAGGCGGCCGGGCGTGTTGTTGTTCACCAACCCGCTCGTGCGCCATTCTGGCCTGAATAGGTGCTGGCTAACAGCACTTGCCCCAACATTCTGTGGAGGCTACACGGGGGATCTTTGTCTCGACGATGACGTGTTCACGTGCAACGCATTGCAGGTGTGTATGAAAACACGCCGAGATTAAGCGGGATTGCATCCTTAGGGGAGAGACACGTAACATCTGTAATCACGTCGGGTTTATTATATTACTGTACATACAACGAGTCATCACAGCATCGCGATATTTTGAAAAAGAGTCAATTTGCCCGATTTGCTGCAATGAAGAAGAGCCATTGCCCGAAACGTCGTCTATCATGTACTTTTTTAGGGGGCACGGGGGGGGGGCGCACGGGGCTGTCATTATTGACGAATGTGTTGACTTTTGTTATTTGATGAAAGACGTGATTATCGCGGACCTTATACCGCGCGGAATAATATCGCGATATCGCGGCATGTGACTCGGCGCATGCCCTTCACCCAGCTGCCCCCCTTCTCAGCTGCCCCTCCCAGCTGCCTTTCCCTTCCGGCTGCCCCCCCCCTCCCAGCTGCCCCCTCTCATCTCCCCCCTCAGCCCCCTGACCCCCTCCCCTCCCATCGCTCATGCGCGCCTAATAGCTATTAACTCGGGATGCGGCTTCTCAATTAAACTCCATGGATTTCCGCTAAATCCCCCACGCGGTTCATTTACTGCGCGCGGTCAGTGGGACCACGGCAACACTCGCGGGGAGACACGGGGGGGGGGCACTGGGGAGACACGGGGGGGTAGACACGGGGGGGGGGCACTGGGGAGACACGGGGGGGGGCACTGGGGAGACACGGGGGGGGTAGACACGGGGGGGGGGCACTGGGGAGACATGTGGGGGGGCACGGGGGAGACACGGGGGGGGGTCACGGGAGAGACACGGGGGGGCACGGGAGAGACACGGGGGGCACGGGGGAGACACGGGGGGGGGGCACGGGGGAGACACGGGGGGGGGTCACGGGAGAGACACGGGGGGGGCACGGGAGAGACACGGGGGGGCACTGGGGAGACACTGGGGGGCATGGGGGAGACACGGGGGGGAGGTCATGGGGGAGACACGGGGGGGGGGGCACGGGGGAGACACGGGGGGGGGGTGCCACAGGGGAGGCACGGGGCGGGGGGGCACAGAGGAGACACGCGGGGAGACAATGGAGGAAGGGGGGGTATACAGGGAGACACAAAGGAGACCCACGGAGAGACACACGGGGGAGAAATAGGGGGAGACACACGGAGAAACACACACACAGACACAGACAAATAAAAGACGAATCCATCGCGTAGCCTGTAACAGTCTACTGGGGCAAGTGCTGTTAGCGAGCACCTATGAAGGCCGACACGGCACTAACAGGGACCGGGAATAGTTCAGGTAATCGTCACTGATGTTGGCCGTGAGCGGGAATGGAACTCGGGTGCATAGCGCAGTGCGCTAACCGCTACCGCTCCCCGCACCGACACGCGCACAGACACGCGGACGCGGAGACACACAATGGACACACAGATTGTACCCGCAGACACAGGCCGCGCACACATGGCTGCACATGCATGAGCTGGAGTCATATAGGATTACACACGCGCGTGCACGCGGGCACGAAGGCAAAGATCACCCCTGTAGCCTGCACAGGGCTGTTGGGGCAAGTGCATTTAGCGAGAATACCCATGAAGACCGGTGTGGCCAGCACCACGCCCGGACGCATTTTAGCAGTTACTAATTTGAGGCTGAGTCGACCTAGGGGAGACCCGGGACCGACTCAGATAATCGTCACCGGCGTCGGCCGTGAGTGGGAATTTCAACTCGGGTCGCCGGATTCGTGATGCAGTGCACCAATCGCTCCCAAAAACCACAGAGACACACACAGGCACCCACAGAGACACCACAGAGACACTACAGAGACACCAAAGACACCACAGACACCACAGAGACACCACAGACACACACAGAGACATCATAGACACCACAGAGACACCCAAAGAGGCACCCACAAAGACACCCACAGAGACACCACAGAGACAGCGACAGAGACACCATAGAGACACACACAGACACCACAGAGACACACAGAGACACCCACAGACACCCACAGAGACACACACAGAGACACCACAGAGACACGCACAGAGACTCGCACAGAGACACCCACAGAGACACCCACAGAGACACCCACAGAGACACTCACAGAGACACCCACAGAGACACCACAGACACCACAGAGACACACACAGAGACACACCACAGAGACACCCACAGAGACACCCACAGAGACACCACAGAGACACCCACAGAGACACCCACAGAGACACTCACAGAGACACTCACAGAGACACCACAGACACCACAGAGACACACACAGAGACACACCACAGAGACACACAGACACCACAGATACCCACAGACACACACAGAGACACACTAAGGTACTCCGCCACGGGAGATCTTCGCCGTCGTCGCGAAATTCAGCGGCCGAGGTGAAGGAAAGCGACTGCGATTTCGCGGCAGGTCGCGGGACCAGGCGAACATTGTTTTGATTTCCTAACGAGAAATTCGTTTTTCTGAAACCAACACCAATTTTGTTGTTGCTAAATTAAGTAAGAGAATGAAATAACTGTGGCCAATTTCACCAAATCCGTCAGTCGATCGAATCGATTAAACAACAATCTAACAAGGGGGGGGGAGGGGTCCCCCGGTTGTGCCCCCCCTCTCCCCCCCCCTGGTCCACCCTCCATTGCCGCTGCGGCGTCGGCCCCGCCCCACCCACGGTGATTGATCTGTTTAATTAATGAGTAATATAATTTTTTTTTTAAAACACGCTTTAATGAAATGTACCGTGCTAGTAATGGAAGAACTCCACGACTCCATGAAGTGGCCCCGAAGCTTGCCATAACGTAAGGCGCCGTGGTGATTTACAGCCAACGTCAGTTGAGCCTGGACAATTAGACCCAAGCCGAAACATAACATATAACAAAGAATGTTTAAAAATATTTTATTTTTTATGATACAATATAGTATTGTCATCAGTAAGACATAAGTATACCAAGTTTGCAGCCGATACCACATTGGGAAGTGGGTTAAAATTGAGTTACAAGATTTGAGCATACAACAACAACGACAACAACAACAACAGACAGAGTGAGTTCATAGAAAGCGTGTAAACATAGGAATCGCCCAATGTAGGTGCGTTCCTACAGCCATATCCACCCTTTACACTTTCAGACTCTATCCAGAGTGACCATTTTTGTTCGTGACCTTCCGCCGCGACCTGCGTGCCAACAACGTTAGTGAAGAGCGTGATGCTGGTAGGAACCTCCTGGTTACACCAGCCCACAGGGGATTCTTGTGTCCGTCCGTCGTGCAGGGAGGGGCTGGGTGGGGAGGGAGGGGCTGGGTGGGGAGGGGAGGGCCTGGGTGGGGAGGGGCTGGGTGGGGAGGAGCTGGGTGGGGAGGGGAGGGGCTGGGTGGGGAGGGTGGGGTGGGGCTGGGTGGGGAGGGGCTAGTCACCCCGTGGTGCCCTTATAAAACTCAACGTTTAACCTACTCACGCCGGCTTGTGCCCGCCCTCACGGTCGGGCATATTTGCGGAATACACCACGCCGCCGTTGACCCTGCAGGCCATTGACCGAGCAACCCAACGTTCCTACCAGCTCCCTCCGCAGGAATGTGTTTCACCTGCGGGCTTCCCGCGTGTGGCGAGTTGATATTTGTCAATCCGGTTACTCACGACTGCACCGCCCTCCCATCAAACGACGACACGCGGTTCTCCACTTTCATTTGGCTAAATTCATTGGCGGAGTTTGCGGTGGTGGGGGGGGGGGGGGGACAACGTAGCTCCAAAACTGGACACCGTTATTAATGTTTTAAAAGTAGTTTACAATTAGATTAAAAATAAATTAATTAAATACACCCGCGATTCCGAATGTGAGGGACTATGCGAACCTCTGCCCCCCACCCGAATAAAGAAGTCAAACTCCGCCTATGGCTACATTCCAACTATGAGAATCAAAAGCAATTACATCGGGGTGACTGTCACGTGACGAACTTGATTCTCAGAGTGTCAGGGCAGCACCGTGCCACGTCCTGAAGACAGAAAGGGGCCGTCCATAAATGACGTCACGCACCTAGGGGGGGCGGGGTCAGACATTTGTGACGATGTGTAACGAGGGGGGGGGGGGGGTTGAGAAATGTGACGTCACATCAAAATGCGCAACTTTAAATTAATATAGACAAGACGTTCTACTTAATTAAATAGACGTTTTAATAAATGTTTTCTCCTACAACATCAGAGTGCAGCGCCACATTAAATACGCACTACAATGACAATAGTTTAAAGCGATTTGAAGCATGTTTTATTTTTTTTGGGGGGGCAGAGCTTTGTGACGTCATATTTGAGGGGGGGGGGGGTCTGACTTTTTGTGCCGCCGTGTAACGATGGTTTGGGGGGGGGGGAGGTCAAAAATCGTCCAAAATCGCGTGACGTCATCTGTAGGACGACCCCAAAGGGTAGACAACAGGCGACGTTTCGGGCAATGACCCTGCTTCACAGCACATAGAGGGGGCCAGATAGGTACGTGCTGTGAAGAAGGACCGTCGCCCGGATCGTCGCCCGTTTTATACTTGTCCTGTTCAAGGCCGTAGGCGGTGTTCTTTCCGAATGTGTCGAGTTGTAGTTGTCTTTGTTTGTGCGCCACTGCTAACGCAGCGTCGTCACCTAACAACGTTCCCCCTGCCGCGGGTTATTCAGCGCGAAAACACATTCCTGCTGCGGAGCGAGCTGGTAGGAACGTTGGGTTGCTCGGTCAATGGCCAGGGTCAACGGCGGCGTGGTGTATTCCGCAAATATGGCCGACTGTGAGGGCGGGCACAAGCCGGCGTGAGTAGGTTAAACGTTGTGTTTTATAAGGGCACCACGGGGTGACCAGCCCCTCCCCACCCAGCCCCACCCTCCCACCCCACACCGAGCCCCACCCTCCTCACCCAGCCCCTCCCCACCCTCCCCTCCCCACCCAGCCCCTCCCTGCACGACGGACGGACGGACACAATAATCCCCTGTGGGCTGGTGTAACCAGGAGGTTCCTACCAGTATTAAAGAGATGTTTATGCAGAGGGCGCCGCGGTGGAGAGATGTTAACTCTCTTGCCTGGTACGCAGGAGGTCGGGGGTTCGAGCCAAACCTTGACGCCTGCTGCTGTATATTTGGAGTTTGCGTGTCTCTCTCTCTCCCCGTGGTCGCTTGTATTTTTCTCCAGGTCTCCCCTCCACATATAGTATCAACAGCGTGCGTTTAGATGATTTGGCTACTATACATTTCCACACGATAAACCAATTTGTGTGAGCAATCAGTTGTGGTCAGGTGACTTTTGAAAAAGAGCTATTTAGCCGAGCGGTCCTTATACCTGCTAAAAAAATTTGTTGAGAATGTTATGTAATCAGGGTCAATTTGGGGGTCACGTGAGAACACAAAATAAGTCAGAGAGCCGCACCCTGAGCGAGGATAGAGTGGGATGCAGGAGCAGCGGTGGCGGTGGCGATGATGATGATGATGCAGGAGGAGGACTGGGAGCCCGAGTCCACTTGGCAACCGGCTTCCACCAGCGGTGCCATCTCCCCTTCCCCCCCAACGCGTCTCTGCCGAGGCCGCGTGAGTGATTCCAGCTGGCCCGAGCAGCGAGCGAGCATCGTCACGAGAACCACCACCATCATCATGATCACCAGCGAGCCTGTGGTGGCCGGGACGGTGGCTGTGGTTTCTAGGAAGGCTGTCCCGGTTGCTCCCCCCCACCCCCTCCCCACAGCCTCCCGAGGTGTTTGTGCAAAAACTCGGAAATGTTGTCCCCGTTTGTCATTTCGTTTAGGCTGAGTGAGGCCCATGGGCAGTCGGCGTTGGTCACCATCAGAGAGAGAGAGGTCCTGGAGGCCACTCGCGCAAAGCGTGACGGGTACTGCCAGATCCCACCGTGTCCGTCCAGTGCTCCCTGAGCTGCATTGGCTTCCGATTGTCGAACGAATTATATTCGTTACTAGCTTGACTACCCCGGCTTCGCCCGGGACTTGGATTCACCACGCCCGGTCGCCTTTGTCCCCCCCAGTTGCGATGTTCACACAGCAGCAGACCAGTTACTTGTTTGAGGCTGAGTCGACCTAGGGGAGGCCCAGGACCGGTTAAAATAATCGTCACCGGTGGTGGTCGTGAGCGGGAATCGAACTCTTGTCGCCGGGTTCGTAGCGCGGCGCGCTACCCGCTACACTACAATGCGTTACGCTTCCACGTGCGCGGGTCACGTGACAGATGTGACGTCACAGCTCACTTACCGTGCAAAAAATATATGCATTATTGAGCTCCCCCCCCCCCCAAAAAACCCAAAAGTGTATTTGTATAAGTTTTGCATGGTGTACAGTCTGGGAAGTACCCACATGGCAAATTTCAAGTTTGTTGCATGTCGGGAAGTACGCGAAACATTTTGAACAGACGCACATTATCACAACTTTGCCTTTTATATATGTGGAGATAAAGGTCGCACTCATTCCACACAAAGTGCTTGCCACGAATGAACCGCAAGAGCATGAACCATCACGCGAACCCCGGTCATCCTCGCAGCAGCAGCGGCTTTGGCTCGACTTCGAACAAAGACGGTCACTGCATCGCGCGCTTCAGATGCGCTTGTGTGGCCGTCTGGAACGCTCTTCCTTCAGATATTAGGAAGCCACTGGAGCTATGGACGCGGAAACGAATTTCTTCAGAACTCATTTTTGTGTTCAGTTTATTGTCCTTCCCCCGTACCCCCGATTGTGTCTCTGTGGGTGTCTCTGTGGGTGTCTCTGTGTGTGTCTCTGTGGGTGTCTCTGTGGGTGTCTCTGTGTGTCTCTGTGGTGTCTCTGTGGGTGTCTCTGTGGGTGTCTCTGTGTGTGTCTCTGTGTGTGTCTCTGTGGGTATCTCTGTGGTGTCTCTGTGGGTGTCTCTGTGGGTGTCTCTGTGGTGTCTCTGTGGGTGTCTCTGTCGGTGTCTCTGTGTGTGTCTCTGTGGGTGTCTCTGTGTGTGTCTCTGTGGGTGTCTTTGTGGGTGTCTCTGTGGGTGTCTCTGTGTGTGTCTCTGTGGGTGTCTCTGTGGTGTCTCTGTGGGTGTCTCTGTGGGTGTCTCTGTGGGTGTCTCTGTGTGTGTCTCTGTGGGTGTCTCTGTGTGTGTCTCTGTGTGTGTCTCTGTGTGTGTCTCTGTGGTGTCTCTGTGGGTGTCTCTGTGGGTGTCTCTGTGTGTGTCTCTGTGGGTGTCTCTGTGGGTGTCTCTGTGTGTGTCTCTGTGGGTGTCTCTGTGGGTGTCTCTGTGTGTGTCTCTGTGGGTGTCTCTGTGGTGTCTGTGGTGTGGGGAGATACACGTGGGGAGCTCTAGAGAGGCGAGCGGTGGCGGCGGCGCTGCTCGAGGCGTCGAGAGCAAAGGGGGTCTCCAGCCGCCTTCAACTGCTCACGATCGCCTGACAATAACCCTGCCATTATATTCCCTAAAGCGCCTCCATTCACTCATCTTCCCCTCTCCCCCCACGCATCTTCTGAAAATCAAACATCTCTTTCAATTCGCGCCGCCTCTCTCTCCTCCACCAGCATTGATTTCTAAATGAGTCCTTTTAGCCGGCCCATTGTCTGTGGCCGGTGCGGCTCTTCCGTGCCCCGGCGCGCGATGCGCGGATAGGGCCCATCCCGTGGGGGGGGGGGGGGGGGGGCATCCTGGGGAGGAGGGCCGATCTCGAGGAGGAGGCCCATCCCAACATCCTTGTTTGCCACCAGGGGCTCCTCCCGCCGATAATTAAGTTTGGCTCAGAGATCGCCCCCGTGTATCTCTCTCATCTCTCAGCCGCGTGGGGAGGAGGGCCGATCTCGAGGAGGAAGGCCCATCCCGTGGAGGAGGGCCCATCCCATCCCAACATCCTCGTTTGCCACCAGGGCCTCTTCGCGCCGATAATTAAGTTTGGCTCAGAGATCGCCCCCGTGCCTCTCTCTCTCTCATCGCTCTCGTCTCTCAGCCGTGTGGAATTATTCCAAAGATGCGCGCCTGGAATTGCACCGAGAGACGCAGACGGACGCGAAGGAAGAACCAGCGCACGGATCCGGGTCACGTGCGCGACAGGGGGGCCCTCCACTCGAGATGCATTTGGACAAGTGAAGTTTCACGTCTCTCTGGGGTCACTCCCCTATTTTCTTGTTCAAGTCGCCAGCTGAGAATCTCATTTCAATTTGATTCATCGTTGATTTGTTTTGGGGTTCAGTTCCCGTAAATGGGCGCCGCGGTGGCTATGAGATGTTAACTACCTCGCCTGGTATACAGGGGGCCGTGGGTTCGATCCCGACCCTGACGCCTGCTGCTGTGTATTTGGAGTTTATACGCGCTCTCTCTCTGTCTCCCTGTCGTTGCGTGGATTTTTCCCCAGGTCCTCCGGTTTTCCCCTCCACATTTAGAATCAACAACGCTGCTGCATCCTACTCTATCACGTGATGAGCCACTTCGTGTGAGCTATCATTTGTGTCCAGGTCGCGTCTGAAAAAAACCGCGTGATGTTGATTCTAAATGCGGACGGGGAAAATCGGAGGACCCGGAGAAAAACCCACGCGACCACGGGGAGAACACGCAAACTCCAAATATACAGGTGTCAGGGTCGGGATGGAATCCACGACCTCCTGTATACCATGCGAGGTAGCTAACATCTCCTAGCCACCGTGATGATGAGAGAGAGAGAGAGACACGCAAACTCCAAATATACAGCCGCAGGCGTCAGGGTCGGGATCGAAGCCACGACCTCCTGCACACCAGGCGAGGTAGTTAACATCTCCTAGCCACCATGATGATGATGAGAGAGAGAGACACGCAAACTCCAAATATACAGCAGCAGGCGTCAGGGTCGGGATCGAAGCCACGGCCTCCTGTGTACCAGGCGAGGTAGTTAACATCTCCTAGCCACCATGATGATGATGAGAGAGAGAGAGACACGCAAACTCCAAATATACAGCAGCAGCAGGCGTCAGGGTCGGGATCGAAGCCACGACCCCCTGTATACCAGGCGAGGTAGTTAACATCTCCTAGCCACCATGATGATAATGAGAGAGAGAGAGACACGCAAACTCCAAATATACAGCAGCAGCAGGCGTCAGGGTCGGGATCGAAGCCACGACCCCCTGTATACCAGGCGAGGTAGTTAACATCTCCTAGCCACCATGATGATGATGAGAGAGAGAGACACGCAAACTCCAAATATACAGCAGCAGGCGTCAGGGTCGGGATCGAAGCCACGGCCTCCTGTGTACCAGGCGAGGTAGTCAACATCTCCTAGCCACCATGATGATGATGAGAGAGAGAGACACGCAAACTCCAAATATACAGCAGCAGGCGTCAGGGTCGGGATCGAAGCCACGGCCCCCTGTGTACCAGGCGAGGTAGTCAACATCTCCTGTTTACAACACCTTGTCTCCGTGAGAGGTGGACTCGAGCGACCGCGATGCCTCAGTCAGCGACGTCGAGCGCGCGGCAAATTACTGAGGGATCCTCTCCTTCCGTTCGAAGTGGCTTCAGTTTCAGGGCAGCCGAATACAACCCAGGGAGCCGTGACCTTGACCAGAACAAACAATTCTAGATTTGAAGCTTTCGTGACTGCAAGGATTCATACTCTTAGTTCTTTCGGTAAAGTCACGTAGGTAAAAAATGAAAGATGTTATTAACCATGCAAAAAAGATGTAACTACACATTTTTGGACCATTTTATCTGACAGGCACTATTTTACTTTACCGAGTGTTAACATCCCCAGCGTTTAACAGTACTCTCTTTATTGTCAGCCAACACTGGTATAAACATGGGCTTTTTCGTTTCTTTTCTATTATGTACATCCACAGGGACTTGCGCACAAACACGTCCACGTCGACGCCCACGAGCACCTCGTGCCCTCTTTTAGCCCCGCCCCCCCCCTCCCGATACGTTCCATTCATTGGCTACCACATTCTGATAAGCTCCTCCCCTTTAACTTGTATTTAAGAGCTTGCATCTTGAATCCTTGCCTCACTTGATGCAGCAAATCTGGCTGTGACGGTCCCACCTGATGACGAGGACTTGTGTTGCCTCCGAAACGTCGTGATTTTATTATTTTATTTTTATTAATTTTAATTTCATTTTTTACCTACGTGACTTTACCGAAAGAACTAAGAGTACAGAACAAACAAACTGGAGTTTCGAGCGCGACCCTCGTACGCGGGTTAATGACGCCGCTCCTCACACTGTTCGGGGAAGTAACTCAACAAATAAACACATACATTTCGATTTAAAGCTTTCGTGACTGCAGGGATTCATCTTCTTGGTTCTTTCGGTAAAGTCACGTAGAAGGGAAATAATAAAGTAATAAACATAATAAAATAATGAGAATTTTATTATTTTATTATGTTTTATTTTTTATTATTCTATTATCTCCCTTCTACGTGACTTTACCGAAAGAACCAAGCAGAAATAAACGCATCTCTGTGTCTCCGCGTAACAATAACAACAACAAAAACGTCAAGTAATCCCATCAGCCGCACGGCCTTCCTGGCAGTGCGTTATTGCAGCGGCATCGGTGTCAAGACAAGCAAGACTCTCGAACCGGTTCGGCACACGGCGTCTCATCAGCAGTGTCAAGCTTTGCTTTGATCGATGCCGAGGAGCTACCAACGTTACGGGCGAGGCCGCTCCCTTTATGATACGGGGCCTAATTCGACGTAGAATTTTAAAACATTTTATTTCGCTTTGTAGCCGCCTGTTGTCCGACGTTTTGCTGCACGTGCCGGAAGCTTCTGTCGGGAACTCAGTTCTTGCTTCAGGAACTCAGAAATGCGTGTAACGTATGCGAGGTCCGGGAAGCGAAACGTCGGACATCATACTGGAGCACGCGTCGGAGAGCCGATCCGGGTGTTTACGTTCTGACCCGCCCCTACTGGACATCTGTGATTTAAAAAAAAAGCTTCATAGCTCATCGGATTTCTCTTAAGATAAATAAAGATTCTGATCATCCGCAGTTACCCGCTCAAGGAGTGGGCACTCCCCAGCTCTCCTTACCACGTGGAAGAGTAGGCCAAAGGCCCTCCGGAATGATGGGCTCTCTGAAGCTTCCTGCTCGAGCGGAGGCCATTTCGCCGGCAGTGGCTAGAGCGAGCAGTTGCAGGGGCTGCGCCTTCATCCGTTTGTGTTTAAAAAAAAAACTTTGACTGGATTGACTAGGGGAGGGTGTGAGTGGGGGGGGGGGACGAGTGGTGGGGGGGGGGGGGACCGTGGGCTCCCCCGTGACCCCGGCGTCGCGGTGTTTGTTTCTGCGTGGAGCTTGTTGATTGAAATCGATGCTGTAAGTAGTCACGTCAGCTCGGGTTGGCGGTGCACACGTGACGAGGGGGGAGGGTGGGGGTTGAGGGGGGGTGATGAAGGGGGGGTGGGGGCAGGTGAGAGGACCTGACGCCACCGCTAGGGGGCACGTGTGGGTCTTTGAGTGATAAAACACGCGCATGTGAAACTAGAAACGAAACAATGTTCATTATTTTTTACCAGGTAAGGCCCCAACTGAGCTCTCTAGCTCAGCGGGGGCCTTACAGACCACAAATGATAGCTCGGCTAAGCGGCTTATTATCACGTGGACGTTTATATCAGGAGCCAAATACTCTGAACGGGAAAACCCGGAGGATCCGGAGGAAAAAAATCCACGCGACCTCGGGAAGAACATTCAGACTCTAGATTTGAAGCTTTCGTGACTGCAATGATTCATATTCTTAGGTTTTTTCGGTAAAGTCACGTAGGTAAAAATTTAAAATTAGTAAAAGTAAAATAAAAATAAAATAAAAAATAAAATAAAAATCACGACGTTTCGGAGGCAACACAAGCTTCCGTCTTCAGGTGGAACCGTCACAGCACGATAGCTGTATCAAGCTATCGTGACTTTACCGAAAAAACCTAAGAATAACATTCAGACTCCAAATATACAGCAGCAGCAGGCCTCAGGGTCGGCATCGAACCCACGATCTCCTGTATACCAGGCGAAGTAGTTAACATATCTACACCGTAACTGAGTCCACCTATAGAGTGTCTGAGGTTGGCTCGTATAATCGTTTTTTTTCCAGCTTGATGCGCTACATGAGCTGGAATGGAACTCAGGTGGTTAGGATTGGAGCGCTGATGCACGCGTACCCACGCGCGCGCGTACACACGAAGACTTAAACAGACTGTTTGGGCAAATGCTGTGAACGAGTAGCAGCTATGAGAGCACACGAGGGGGGGGGGGGGGGTCAGCAACACCCACGGCCACCTTTGTCTCCCCCGATGTTGACGTTTACAACACAGCACCAGGGGGGCAACCAATTCGAGTTAACTCCCAGTCAGACACAGGGAGACACGGGGGAGACACGGGGATAAACGGGGAGACACGGGGAGACACAGGGGAGATAAAGGGGAGACGCGGAGAGACACGGGGAGACACAGGAGGCAGGGGAGAGACACAGAGAGACACAGGGAGACACGGAGGAGACACGGGGGGAAACACGGGGAGAGACGGGGGAGACACGGGGAGACACGGGGAGAAACGGGGAGACACGGGGGAGACACGGGGAGACACGGGGGAGACACGGGGAGAGACGGGGGAGACACGGGGAGACACGGGGGAGACGCGGGGAGACACGGGGAGACACGGGGAGACACGGGGGAGACACGGGGAGACACGGGGGAGACACGGGGAGACACGGGGAGACACGGGGGAGACACGGGAAGACACGGGGGAGACACGGGGGAGACACGGGGAGACACGGGGAGACACGGGGAGACACGGGGGAGACACGGGGAGACACGGGGAGACACGGGGGAGACACGGGGAGGCACGGGGGAGACACGGGGAGACACGGGAGGCACGGGGGAGACACGGGGAGACACGGGGGAGACGCGGGGAGACACGGGGGAGACAGGGGGGAGACACGGGGAGACACGGGGGAGACACGGGGAGACACGGGAGGCACGGGGGAGACACGGGGAGACACGGGGGAGACACGGGGAGACGCGGGGAGACACGGGGGAGACACGGGGGAGACACGGGGAGACACGGGGGAGACACGGGGAGACACGGGGGAGACACGGGGAGACACGGGGGAGACACGGGCAGACACGGGAGGCACGGGGGAGACACGGGGAGACACGGAGGAGACGCGGGGAGACGCGGGAAGACACGGGGGAGTCACGGGGGAGACACGGGGAGACACGGGGGAGACACGGGGAGACACGGGGGAGACACGGGGAGACACGGGGGAGACACGGGCAGACACGGGAGGCACGGGGTTGACACGGGGAGACACGGGGAGACGCGGGGAGACACGGGGAGGCACGGGGAGACGCGTGGAGGCACGGGGGAGACACGGGGAGACACGGGGGAGACACGGAGAGACGTGGGGAGACACGGGGAGGCACGGGGGAGACACGGGGAGGCACGGGGGAGACACGGGGAGACACGGGGGAGACGCGTGGAGACACAGGGAGACACGGGGGAGACGCGTGGAGGCACGGGGGAGACGCGTGGAGGCACGGGGGAGACACGGGGAGACGCGGGGAGACACGAGGAGACACGCGGAGAGACACGGGGAGACGCGGGGAGACGCGTGGGGGGGGGCACCGGGGAGATACAGTTCACAACACAAACCAACTCAACGCGTTCGTCAATAACACAGTGCGTGCAGCTTTACAATACATATTTTATCACAAGCGACATGTCGGGCCCTTCTTCACAGTTGTAAACGCCTCGCTCCCAGATGTCTGTCTTTGTTGTTGTTGTTACCAACTCGAGTTGCACTTAAACTCGAGTTGGTAACAGCAACAACAACAAAGACAGACATCGAAAGTTGCGTGTTCGGAGGAGACGTGGTTTGAGTTGTCACGTTGCGAGGTCGTCAACATCTCGCCGCGGTGGCCAGGAGATGTTAACTCCCTCGCCTGGTACACAGGAGGTCGTGGGTTCGATCGCGACCGTGACGCCTGCTGCTGTATATTTGGAGTTTGCGTGTCTCTCTCTCATCATCATCACGGTGGCTAGGAGATGTTAACTCCCTCGCCTGGTATACAGGAGGTCGTGGGTTCGATCCCGACACTGACGCCTGCTGCAGTATATTTGGAGTCCGCGTCTCTCTGTCTCTCTCTCTCCCCGCATGTCGGTGATGTGCACGTCTTCTTCGAACGCTGGGGAGCCGGAAGAGCCCCTGCAGCAGCGTGGACGGCACCCTCGTGGTGTTCACCTTCTGAAGCGCTCGCTCGTCACCGTGGCGTGCGCGATGACCACCACCACCACCACCACGTGACTTTTCTTGCGTGTTGTGCGCGGTGCTTTTAGCGCCACAGCGCGTGGATTTACAGCGTTTATTCTCATTTGTTTGCTGGTGACTGTGAATTTCATATCGAAATCGCCTCCAGTGCTGTTGATGCTGGCGGCAATACAAGTTGTTTAAAAGTAAAAAAAATCTCTCTCCCCGCGGTCGCGTGGATTTTTCTTCGGGTCCTCCGGTTTTTCGACCTCCACATTTCGAATCGACATCACTCGTTCAGGGCATCTGGCTGCTGCTATTCTACTCTTCCGCGTGGCGATGATCGAGAATTCATTTGTGGCCACAGGTCGCGTCTGTGTAGCTTGCCTGGTTAGACAAAAATAAAAAAAGGTTCTATCGTTTAAAGTTGTACACACGTAGCGACCGTCTTACCCCCACCACCACCACCACCCACGACCTGAGCTCAAGAGGGGGACACCACGGACCCCCGTGAGATGAAACCTGCCCAGCGGTTGCCAACATTATTCAGCGGGGAAATCTCATGCGGTCTTCAGCCGGCCTTGCCAAATGCCTAGAAGTAGTATCAATACTACTAGTAACAATGATACGGGACCACTGGAGCCGACTGCGTGTGCACGTAGCTCTCCCCTCGTGCGCTGTTGTGACATATCCTTCCTTCTGCTGCCCACGATGCGTCCCGGTTTGTGTACTTCGGAGGTGGCAACCGAAACGGCGACCGGCGTTGGTCGTGTCCCGGTCAAGTGGCCCGCGGGGTTCGAAGCCGCGGGGTTCAGAGTCGCGGGGTTCGGAGTCGCGGAGTTCGGAGTCGCGGGGTTCGGAGTCGTGGGGTTAAGAGTCGCGGGGTTCAGAGTCGCGGGGTTCGGAGTCGCGGGGTTCGGAGTCGCGGGGTTCAGAGTCGCGGGGTTCAGAGTCGCGAGGTTCGGAGTCGCGGGGTTCGGAGCCGCGGGGTTCGGAGCCGCGGGGTTCGGAGCCGCGGGGTTCGGAGTCGCGCGCGGTGCGGCGACTGCGCGCACGCGGCTCGGCGTGGCGGGCGGTCGCGGGCGAGTGGGAGAGCGAGAGAGAGTGAGAGTTAGTGAGAGTCAGTGAGAGACTTTTTTGACTTTTAAAAAGGTTTTATTGCTGCGGCAGCAATTGTGCCGCAGCCACTTTTTGCCACCAAGGACATAAGGACACACAAAAAAATACAAGGAGTCATGGCACATGCGCCACCAACTCATACGCGCGCATGCAGCTCCCACCACGCGTTTGCCGTCCGCTTCGACCAAAACCGTTCAGATCGTAAGCGTCAGTCTGCCGCTTTCGCTCGTGCAGAGGGCTTGCCCGGCGCCCCACTTGTCCTGGAACACTTTATACTCGCTCGCGACCTGGCCGTAGTATTCGTGTTCCAGTCGGAGCCTCGCTCCCAACAGGCCCCTCATCATCGCCACCACCGAGCAACCCTCGTCCGTGGTCGTGTCGCTTTGTAACCTTTTTTTTTCCGCGTTTTGTAGATGGCCAATTTTGATTGAGCGAGCACAAAATTCGCCAGGTTATGGCGCTTGTTCGCTCTATATGGCACTCCGCATATAAGGCTGCTTTTGAAGAAATGCACTCATAGCTTTCTGAAGATGGATTGCAGCGTTTTGAATAGTGGCGTCAGTCTCTGGCATTCTCTATATATATTGGTGGGCAAGATCTTCCCTTTCGCCGCAGAACGCGCACGAGTCGGACGTTCCCGGGGTGATTTTCTTGACCCACACCGCTGAGGGCAGTGCCCAGTGAGCCAGCCTCCATTGGAGGTCCCCACTTCGTTTTGCCACGGGGGGTTTCTATAGTTCTTTCCACTGAGGAGTCGTGTCAATCAGCGTGGGGAAGGAGTCTCTCCATTTCGTGCTCGGCAGGTTTTCCAGAGCTCTGCGATGTAACGCTTTTACGCAGCAGCCGTATAGTGCTGTTTTGGAGGCGCCTTCGAGAGTCACGTTCCCGCAGTCCGCGAGTTTGAGCAGCATGCCTGCATCGCATCGCCCTGGGGGCTGGATGCAGGCAATGCGTAGCTCTGGGAAGGCGGGGGGGGGGGGGGGGTTGGACGGCGCCAGTGTCTTCGGGCGCGTGTAGTTGTAGCTGCAGGGTCTGCATTGCCGAGAGTATTCCGCGTAGTATTTTCTCTCCGGCCAACACGGTGCGGAGGCCTGCAGTGCTGCTTATGTCGGCCGCGTTTCTCCACTTGAGGTGGCCGTCATGGTTTTTTACCAGATCGCCTACCGTGCGTATCCCGGCTGTGGTGAATCGAAGAGCCATTGTTTTTTCCTCCCTGATTCCCCTGAAAAGGTTATTGAAAAACAGGAGCTCGGTCAGGAAGGTGTTCATGCTGCAGTACGGGCTCGCCCTGTCCCACTTAAGGCTTCGCCACGCCTCCGCTAAGCTCCGGTAATACTGTGGCAACCCCCTGCAGTCGACTAGAGCTAGGTCCGTAAGGAATAATTCTCCGCCGTGTCCCAGGTGTCCCCCCGCGTGTCTCAGCAGGGCGAGGGCCAGCGACTTCCATGGTGCTTCTTCTCGGTCGTATAGTAGGCTCTTCACGGCCTGGAGTCTGAAGCACATAAGTCGGGCGGCGACGTCTGTTCGACCTTGGCCGCCTTCATCCAGTGGCAGGTGGAGAACTCCTGGTCTTAGTCAGTGTTTGCCAGCCCAAACAAAAGAGGTGAGCGACCTGCTTGCCTTTGACAGCAGACATCCCGGAAGGGTGGAGAGCCTTGGTCCTGTGCCAGAGGACAGAGGCAGCCAGGTTGTTCGCGATGAGCGTTCTTCCCCGGAATGACATGTGTGGGTGGAGGCGTGCCCACGCTCTCAGTTTGGCCTCGAGTTTGTCGATCAGTTCAGTCCAGTTTTTTTGGACTATTTGGGGCTTGCCCAAGTGGACTCCAAGGTATTGGATTCCTTCGTTCTGCCACGCTACTCCGCCTGGGAGGGCTACGGGTCTTGTGGTGCTCTGTGGCCCTACTCGTAGCGCCGTGCACTTTTTCCAGTTCACTTTTGCACTTGTGGCGTTTTCATAAGCGAGCACTGCATGGCGTAGCGCAGCGACGTCCTCTTGATTGTTGATTACCACGCACACGTCGTCAGCGTATGCGGAGAGCTTGATGTTTGCATTGTCAGGCCCTGGGATTACAACCCCGGTCAGGATGTTCTTTAGGCTTCTTAGGAGTGGTTCCAGGGAGAGTGTGTCGAGGAGTCCTGAAAGGGGGCATCCCTGTCCGACACCTCTTGTTACGGGGAAAGGGCGTCCTAGGCGCTGGTTGATTTTTAGGATGCTGTGTATGTTGGTGTATACGAGTTTTACGTGTGTTATGAAGGTTGGTCCAAATCCAAGAGAGAGTAATAGCTGTTCAAGGTATGCGTGGTTCACCCTGTCGAATGCTTGTTCTTGGTCCATGAATGGGAGGCCTGAGTTTATGTTTTGCATGTCTGCCAAGGATATTACGTCCTTCACCGTGCTTATGTTATTGTAGATGCAGCGGTCGGGGACGCAGTAGGTTTGTTCTTGTTGTACTATCTGACCTGCCACCATTTTCAGGCGGTTTGCTATTGCTTTGGCGATTATCTTGTAGTCAGTACATAGGAGGGACACAGGCCGTCAGTTTTATATTTGCCGCAGTGAGAGCGTGAGTGGGAGAGAGTGAGAGGGAGTTCGTGGGAGAGAGTGGGAGAGTGGGAGAGAGTGAGAGAGTGAGTGAGCGAGTGGGAGAGTGGGAGAGTGAGTGGGAGAGAGTTAGTGGGAGAGAGTGGGAGAGTTAGTGGGAGAGAGTGGGAGAGTGGGAGAGAGTGAGTGAGCGAGTGGGAGAGTGGGAGAGTGAGTGGGAGAGTGTGAGAGGGTTAGTGGGAGAGAGTGGGAGAGTGGGAGAGAGTGAGAGAGTGAGAGAGTGAGTGAGCGAGTGAAAGAGTGTGAGTGTGAGAGAGTTAGTGAGAGAGTGAGTGAGCGAGTGGGAGAGTGGGAGAGTGAGTGGGAGAGTGTGAGAGGGTTAGTGGGAGAGAGTGGGAGAGTGGGAGAGAGTGAGAGAGTGAGAGAGTGAGTGAGCGAGTGAAAGAGTGTGAGTGTGAGAGAGTTAGTGAGAGTGTGAGTGAGCGAGTGGGAGAGTGGGAGAGTGAGTGGGAGAGTGTGAGAGAGTTAGTGGGAGAGAGTGGGAGAGTGGGAGAGAGTGAGTGAGCGAGTGGGAGAGTGGGAGAGTGAGTGGGAGAGTGTGAGAGAGTTAGTGGGAGAGAGTGGGAGAGTGGGAGAGAGTGAGAGAGTGAGTGAGCGAGTGAAAGAGTGTGAGTGTGAGAGAGTTAGTGAGAGAGTGAGAGAGTGAGTGGGAGAGTGTGAGAGAGTTAGTGGGAGAGAGTGGGAGAGTGGGAGAGAGTGAGAGAGTGAGTGAGCGAGTGAAAGAGTGTGAGTGTGAGAGAGTTAGTGAGAGAGTGAGTGAGCGAGTGGGAGAGTGGGAGAGTGAGTGGGAGAGTGTGAGAGGGTTAGTGGGAGAGAGTGGGAGAGTGGGAGAGAGTGAGAGAGTGAGAGAGTGAGTGAGCGAGTGAAAGAGTGTGAGTGTGAGAGAGTTAGTGAGAGTGTGAGTGAGCGAGTGGGAGAGTGGGAGAGTGAGTGGGAGAGTGTGAGAGAGTTAGTGGGAGAGAGTGGGAGAGTGGGAGAGTGGGAGAGAGTGAGTGAGCGAGTGGGAGAGTGGGAGAGTGAGTGGGAGAGTGTGAGAGAGTTAGTGGGAGAGAGTGGGAGAGTGGGAGAGAGTGAGAGAGTGAGTGAGCGAGTGAAAGAGTGTGAGTGTGAGAGAGTTAGTGAGAGAGTGAGAGAGTGAGTGGGAGAGTGTGAGAGAGTGAGTGAGCGAGTGGCAGAGTGAGTGTGAGAGAGTTAGTGAGTGGGAGAGTGAGTGGGAGAGTGTGAGAGAGTGTGAGAGTGAGTGTGAGAGTGAGTGTGAGAGAGTGAGTGGGAGAGTGGGAGAGAGTGAGTGCGAGAGTGTGAGAGAGTGATTGAGAGTGTGAGTGAGTAAGAGAGCGGTGAGGGTGTAAGAGAGTGATTGTGAGAGAGTATGAAAGAGTGAGAGAGTGAGCGCATGGTCCTGGCCACTCACGCGAACAGCACTTGCCCCAACCGTCTGTTAAGGCTATGCGGGGGATCTTTGTCTTTGTGAGAGAAAGAGTGAGCGTGAGAAGGAGCGAGAGAATGAGTATCGTGACACACACACACCGTGACACACACGCACACCGTGACACACACACACCGTGACTCACACACACACACACACCGTGACACACACACACACACCGTGACACACACACACACACACCGCGACACACACACACACACACCGTGACACACACACACCGTGACACACACACACACACACCGTGACTGACACACACACCGTGACACACACACACCGTGACACACACACACACCGTGACTGACACACACACCGTGACACACACACACCGTGACTGACACACACACCGTGACACACACACACCGTGACACACACACACACACACACCGTGACTGACACACACACCGTGACACACACACACCGTGACACACACACCGTGACACACACACACCATGACACACACACACACCGTGACACACACACACCGTGACACACACACACACCGTGACACACACACACCGTGACACACACACACCGTGACATACACACACACACCGTGACACACACACACCGTGACTCACACACACCGTGACTGACACACACACCGTGACACACACACACCGTGACATACACACACACACCGTGACACACACACACACACACCGTGACACACACACACACCGTGACACACACACACCGTGACACACACACCGTGACACACACACACACACCATGACACACACACACACACACCGTGACACACACACACCGTGACACACACACACCGTGACACACACACACACCGTGACACACACACACACACACACCGTGACACACACACACCTTGACACACACACACACCGTGACACACACACACACCGTGACACACACACCGTGACACACACACACACACCGTGACACACACACACCGTGACTGACACACACACACCGTGACACACACACACCGTGACACACACACACACACCGTGACACACACACACACACCGTGACACACAAGTCCAAATGGAATTGACATACACACACCGTAACACACAGACACACACACCGTGACACACACACACACCGTGACACACACACAAGTCCAGGTAGCCGTGACACACACACACACACCGTGACACATACACACAAGTCCAGGTAGTCGTGACACACACACACCGTGACACACACACACACCGTGACACACACACACAAGTCCAGGTAGCCGTGACACACACACACACACCGTGACACACACACACCGTGACACACACACACAAGTCCAGGTAGACGTGACACACACACACACCGTGACACACACACCGTGACGCACACACACAAGTCCAGGTAGTCGTGACACACACACACATAGTGCCGGGGTTGGTGGGTGGGGGGGAGATTACGGAAACATCGGCATCGCGTGATTTCCCAAAGGGGATTTCTTTCCGCGCGGATTCATATAATAATAGGGTTACGCTGCTAAGCGGCTCAGCGTATGGATACGACGCGTGTTGTGTGCTCTGTAATTAATAGTGGGTGCATCCCGCACGGAGCGGCACGGGGGCCACGTGTGTGTGGGTGTACTCCTGTGTGTGTGTGTGTACTCCTGTGTGTGTGTACTCGTGTGTGTGTGTACTCATGTGTGTGTGTGTACTCCTGTGTGTGTGTACTCCTGTGTGTGTGTACTCGTGTGTGTGTGTACTCATGTGTGTGTACTCCTGTGTGTGTGTACTCGTGTGTGTGTACTCCTGTGTGTGTGTACTCCTGTGTGTGTGTACTCCTGTGTGTGTGTACTCGTGTGCCTCAATTGAGTACCTGGTGCGGTGTGTAGTAAACACTGGGGGGGGGGGGGGGACAAAGGCGGCCGGGAGTGGTGCTGGCCACCCACCCCCTGGTGTGCCGTGCCGGCCTTCAGAGATGTTACTCGCTAACAGCACTTGCCCCAACAGTCTGTTGAGTCTATACGGGGGACCTTTGTCTGTGTGTGCGTACTCCTCCCATCAGCCTCCAATGCCCCCGCCGTGGCCCTCGGACCCCCGAAGGCCAAGCAGGCCTGAGCCTGGCTCGTGGCTTCACGGGTGACCCACCACCAGCGTCAGCACGGCTTGCCACGTGTTGCAGGCGTGGTGGCCGTGGCCAGGAGGTGACACCGCCTACTGCACGCAGAGGTCAAACGACCATCGGTTGAATTCGCCACGCATTGTCACCGTCGCAGGACCCTCCGTAGAACGAGTCTCGAGGCTGAACGAGGCATCTCCAGATCGATCAGTGGCGCCGCTCAGTCGGTGCCGAACCAGAGGTCGCAAACGGGTTTTGATTCCTTACCCGTACCCGTACCCGGCCGCACCAGGGTCGCAATCAGCCGTACCCGTACCCTACCCGTACCCGGCCGGGTACGGGTAGGGTACGGGTATCGGGTACCTGATTGCGACCTCTGGGATGAAGCCATGTTGCAGGCGCGGGTGGGTTGATTCTAGGAACTTGAATTGTGAGAAGAGACAAGACGTTGGGAAATGAGTGACAAACGGTGACTCACCAGTGACTCACGGCCTACCCGTACCCGTACCCGGCCGCACCAGGGTCGCAAACGGGTACCCGTATCCGTACCCGGCAGGGTACGGGTGGCCGGGTATCGGGTACCCGGTTGCGACCTCTATGCCGAACCCATCGAGCGGCGGAGGGGGGGGGGGTCCACGGATTCCGTTCGAATTCTGATCGGACCCAAATCGCCGTGACATCACGTAGTGTGAGCCGCAGCACGCAGATTCACGCGGGGATCATTGACAGCCAGATCCATCCAGCAGTGGAGGTTCATGGAGACCCATCCCGCAGTGACAGTCTCCGGATAGAAAATGGACCTCATCTGTCGTGACTTCAGGTGGCTTCATGAACGAATTCGTTCATAAAGCCATCCATATATATAGACACAGACACAATTTCAACCGAGAAGACGGGTACGAACTGAGGATTCATTGGAAGGACGTTATTAACCAGCTTAAGTCATAACTGGCTGTGATGTTCCCATCCTACCTGCCGATGTCGGTAGTTATTTTCGACTCTCTGGTTTCACGTTAACAGGTTAAATGTCTTTACATTAACAGGTTAGATGGCGGTGGCTCTCCGAACTTACAGTGACATGCAAATTTCTCACATTAACATAACTACCAGCGCCCACTTCGCTTTTGACCCGTGGGCTACACCCATTTCAAACTTTTAAAACATCCCGCTATTTTCTCCTGATGACGATTGCTCGTATTGCGATCGAAACGTCGTAGTTTAAAAAAATTGTTATTTTCTTTGAACACGATGGACTTCACGTAATGTATAAATCTCACTCGTTTCGCGTACACGAGCGTGTCCGACCCTGCATCTCGACGCGCGACCCGGTGCATTCGCCCTCCCCGACGTAGCCCCCTCTGCGCAAAGGGCGGCGGTGTCGAGACTCGGGCGAGGGACGATGCGTAACGAGTGGAGGCCGTTCGCCGAGGCTATTTACACGTCCCCAGCTTACGGCATCTAAATGCATGGCTTTGCGCGCGGCGCGGCACCGTGGGGAGCGACGCCTCCCCCACGCCGCGCCACGTCGCCCGGGCACGCCGATGAGCTCGGAGGTGTCGCGGATTAATCCGGCTCCATTAACGCGGCGCGAGAGGGACAGGGCCGGGTGTGGGCATCGCGCGCACGCACGGACACGCGCACGGGCACGCGCACGCACGCGCACAGACACGCGCACGGACGCGCAGGGACACGCGCGACACACAAGGTAGAGATGCCCCGTGAGGCGTTGAGAAGGCTGTTAGGGCAAGCACTGTTAGTGAGCACGGGGGAGTTCAACTCAAAACCGAACTGTTGTTTTCATGTTGGCCAGGTAAGGCTCACTGAGCTACTATATACGGCTCTTTTTCAGAAGCGATCTGGCCGCAAATGGTGGCTCGACGGAGTGGCTTAACGCGTGGAAATGTATAGCAGTAGCGATGTTGATTATGATACATGTGTCGGGGAAGACTGGAGGACCCGGAGAAAAATCAACGCGACCACGTGGAGAACACGCAAACTCTAAATATACAGCAGCAGCAGCAGGCGTCAGGGTCGGAATCGGACCCACGACCTCCTGCAGACCAGGCGAGGTAGTTGACATCTCGCCATCGGGGCAGAGTTTGGTTGGCCAGCACCACGCCCGGCCGCCTTTGTCTCCCCAGTTGTGATGTTTACACATCGCCCCAGGTACTTGAGGCTAAGTCGACCTAGACATGGCCCAGGACCGGTTCAAATAATCGCCACTGGTGTTGGGCCTGAGCGAAAATCAAACTTGGGTCGCCGGGTTTGTACGAACACAAAGATAAAGACTCTCCGTGTAGCCTTAACAGACTGTTGGGGCAAGTGCTGTTAGCGAGCACCTATGAAGGGCCGGCACGGTACACGAGGGGGTGGGTGGCCAACACCACGCCCGGCCGCCTTTGTCTCCCCAGTGGCGATGTTTTTACACATATACTCTTTTGAGGCTGAGTCGACCTAGGGGAGGCCCAGGACCGGTTAAAATAATCGTCACTGGTGTTGGCCGTGAGCGGGAATCGAACCCGGGTTGCCAGGTTCGTAGCGCAGCGAGATGACCGCTATGGTACCGCTCCCCATTACACACTCGTTAACAGCACTTGCCCCAACAGTCTGTTGAGGCTATATGGGGAATCTTTGTCTTTGCATTAACATTGGGGAGACAAAGGCGGCCGGGCGTGGCGCCACGGCCTCGTGTGCCGTCCTGCCCTTCGTAGCTACTCGCTCGCAGCGAGGACGTGTTTGCGAAAAAGACGTAAAAATGAGAGAGACGTAAATCGGAGTATTGCTGGAACGACAAATAGTGAGCTGACTGGAGCCGTTCAGTGGGGGGAGGGGGGTGGGAGGAGAGGGTGGGGGGAGGGAGGGCTCAGCCCCCCAGCAACCACAGGCGCCACATCAGAGACCGCCATGGACACCGGCGTGTTGAAGTATGATCAAAAGCTCCTTTCCGCAGCAGGAGTAGTAGCAGGAGTAGTTGTAGCAGTAGTAGAAGTAGCAGCAGTAGTAGCAGTAGCAGCAGTAGTAGAAGCTGCAGGAGTAGTAGAAGCTGCAGCAGTAGTAGCAGTAGCAGGAGTAGTTGTAGCAGTAGCAGGAGTAGTAGTAGTCGTAGTAGCAGTAATAATAGAAGTAGTAGGAGTAGTTGTAGCAGTAGCAGGAGTAGTAGTAGTCGTAGTAGCAGTAATAGTAGAAGTAGTATGAGTAGTAGCAGTCGTAGCAGCAGTAGGAGCAACAGGCAGGAGTTGTAGCAGTAGCAGGAGTAGTGGCAACAGGAGTAGTGGCAGTATGAGCAACAGGCATCAGCAGCAGTAGAAGCAGGAGCAGCAGTAGCAGCAGTAGCAAGAGTGGTGTTAGCAGCAGCACCGCCAGCAATAGAGGCAATTGTAGCAGCAGTAGCATCAGCGGTAGCATCAGCGGTAGCAGCAGTAACAGTAACAGCAGCAGGAGTACCCGTTATTTTTTTTAGGTTAGATCGTATGAATATACATGTGTTGTTAAACCCGCCACCACCCGCCACAGCCATTTACTAAGGTTCGTCACGTAAAGAGAACGCGCCAATTCGTTACTGGTGTCGTGCGTAAATTAGACGCACACTCGTCCTTGGAGGCAACACTTTTATTGAACACAACGGGTAACTCTAACAGGATAACAACATAGGGTGGTGACCACCACGGCCAACTACACTAATACTCGCGGACTACTCTATGGATGGCAACTTCATTCCCAGGGCTCAACACCCGGTCCCTCTGGGAACCCGCTTATATCTCCCCTGGCCTGGCTGGCCACGCCCCTGGCCACGCCTCCCTTCCAGAACCTTCGTGGGGTCCTCTGGATCCCCATCACGTGATCCTCTCACCCCCGACTGGGGCCCCCCCTGCCTCCTCCCGCCCGGTCACGTGTCTTTTTTTTACGATCAGTGGAAACAAGAAGATGCTCGGTGTATTCGGCACTTTGCTTGGTTCATCATTTCGTATTTTTTACTTTGCTTTATGTAAACCCCCACCTCTCGCTCACTCTCTCGCTCACTCTCTTGCTCTCTCTCTCGCTCTCTCTCGTTCTGCACGCAGCCCTTCTCGCAGTCTGACGGCCTCCGACGGGTAGCTCATAACTGCATGAAGAGCTCCCCGTTATCTGCCACCGAGCACACGGCCTCCTCCATCGCCCACTGCTCCTTGAAGGCCGGCACGGCGTGGGTCAGCCGCACATGGCGGAACTCCAGCCCACACATCCTGGCTCCGACCAGAGCGCGGAAGATGCCCAGGCTGCTGGCCGGACGTTTCCCCATCCAGAGCCTCCTTCCTCGTCCCCCCAGGGGTTCACCTCGCGTCACGTCCTTGTGCGACCCCCTTCACCGCGACGCCCGTGCCCGCCCCCACAGTGGCACCCCACACACGGCACGGCCTCTGCACCGTGGTGCCCCCCTTGAGGCCACCACACGAGTGTAAAGGCAGTGCACTAGTACAGCACACCCGTGTGTGTTGGAGAGAAAAGCCACACAAAACACCCCTGTATGGTGGATGATATTGATCGCGAAAGCCGACGTGCTAAAAAGGAGTAGCCGGGTTCGGGGGACACGCGGGTTCGGACCAAACACGCGGCACCTCTCACGGGAGGCTGTTGTTTGTTGTCACGGCGCTGTGCCCCTCCACTGCTGGATGGAGGCCTTCGTCTGCCATGTCGCTCATGCGGTGGGGGTTGTTTGAGTCATGATTCGTGCACGAATCATGGGTAGATTTTAATGTGCATTGACTTTGAGAGGGTGTGTTGGAGGAAGGAGGGGGGGGAAGAAATCAGAGCCAGTTCCGATGTCACTCGCCCGCTGATAATACCGCGGTGGCCCCGAATCGAACTGGGGTCACCAGGTCCACATCGCTGTGGCGGGTTGCTCGACGCGGCGCGGGCCTCTGTGCGATATGTATTTAATGTCGTGTGGCATTACACGGGGCAGCCTATTTTTAACCCTAATACCCTCAACGATAGCGGCTTACTGAGTGGCTGCCAAAGCAACACAAAGCAATGGGCGCGATAATCGCGGAGGCGCAGAGCGGGGATCCGATCATCTTTGGGTCTCCACAAAACGTCAAGCCAGCCAGCCAGCCATCCAGCCAGCCAGCTAAACTTTATTTTTTATAAAATAATACTGTATAGCATGCTGAGAGCCGTGGGATAGAAGAGACGTGTGCGTGTATGTGTAACGACTCCGGAGTCGAACTTTAGCGGTTTATTTTATTGCACGTGACGTAGCTTAGGACCACGTCGTCATGGGATAATGCCGACGTGGAGATCGTGTGACCGAGCAGACAGCGATGACGGCCCGAGTCCCTCTCCGCAGACCCCGAACATCCATTCTTGCCCTGCTTTTATCCTCGTGGATTCTCTGGGGGGATTTCCCCAGCTGCGTCTCTTTTGGACACTCTGGGGAATTTCCCAACCCAGACCCTCCAGACTTGCTGGCGCCTTCTCTTTGCATCCAGCCTCGTTGACACTCTGTCATCACCTCGAGACTTGCTGACACAGTCTTGAAATCTGTATATATGTTGAACTTCTTTCGCGCCGTACGTAGCCAATCGTGCTAATCGGAGGTGCGGGGAGGAGGGAGGAAGGACAACAAGCTAAACGCAAAAAAACAGCTCTCAAGAAATTCGTTTTCAATCTGGATCATTTCCAAGTGCAGAGCCCCAGCGGCTTCCTAATATCGGAAGGAAGAGCGCGTTCCATACGGCCGCAGGAGCGCGACGTGTTGACCACCGCCTTCGTTCGACGGTTATCCCCCCAAAAATAAAGTGACTTGTGGTCCAGCGCGTAAGGGGCGGCACTTCCCCACCCGCTCTGCCGCCGCCGCCGCGAGCGAAGTCTGTGCCGCGGCTGGAATCGAGCCAGGCTGGGTGCACGACTAGAATGTCGCGAGCCGCAGAAGCGCGTCCGAAGGCGCGCGGTGCGGCGAACGTCCAAAGCCGCCGCCGCCGTTGCCGCTGCCGCTGCTGCTGCGAGGATGAGCAGAGTTCGCGTGACGATTTTTATGCTCCTGGAGTTCGAGACGGTGGTGGGAGGAGGGATTTCCAAAGTGGAAGGAAGCTGCACGAGGTGAGAAGCAGCAGCAGCAGCAGAGAGAGGAGGTGGAGGAGGTGGTGGAGGAGGAAGAGGAGGTGGAAGAGGAGGTGGAGGAGATGATAGAGGTAGTGTAGGAGGAGGTGGTGGTGGTGGAGGTGGTGGAGGAGGTGGTGGTCGAGGAGGTGTTGGTGGAGGAGGTGGTGGAGGAGGTGGAAGAGGAGGTGGTGGAGGAGGTGGTGGAGGAGGTGGTGGAGGAGGTGGTCAGGAGAGAAACACGAAAGCGGAGAAACGCGGCCCACCTCATGAATGTGCAAATGACACGGAAGAGGAGGAGGGGGAGGAGGAGGAGGGGGAGGGGAGAGATGTCGTGAGCTGAGCGGAGGAGACGCAATGAGGTGTGAGGCAGGCGAGGTGGCCGCTTCCCCCAGCAGGAACACGGGGCAGGCACGTGGGCAGCTGCGGGGCAGCGAAACTCATCCGTGCGGACAACGGCGGGGTGCTCGCGTGAGGCCAGCCTCACTGACAAAGGGGGCAGGGATAGGGAGGAGGAGGCCGTGTGCTCGGTGGCAGATGACGGGGAGCTCTGCATGCTGATATGAGCTACCCGTCGGAGGCCGTCAGATTGCGAGAAGGGCTGCGTGCAGAACGAGAGAGAGAGCGAGAGAGGGCGAGAGAGCGACCGAGAGAGCGACCGAGAGAGCGAGCGAGAGAGAGAGCGAGAGAGTGAACGAGAGAGAGAGCGAGAGAGTGACCGAGAGAGTGAGCGAGAGAGTGAGCGAGAGAATGAGCGAGAGAGTGACCGAGAGAGTGAGCGAGAGAGTGACCGAGAGAGTGAGCGAGAGAGTGAGCGAGAGAGTGACCGAGAGAATGAGCGAGAGAGTGAGCGAGAGAGTGAGCGAGAGAGTGAGCGAGAGAGTGAGCGAGAGAGTGACCGAGAGAATGAGCGAGAGAGTGAGCGAGAGAGTGAGCGAGAGTGAGCGAGAGAGTGAGCGAGAGAGTGACCGAGAGAATGAGCGAGAGAGTGAGCGAGAGAGTGAGCGAGAGGTGGGGGTTTACATAAAGCAAAGTTTTAATAAAAATAAAAAAAAATTACGAAATGATGAACGAAGCAAAGTGCCGACTACACTGAGCATCTTCTTGTTTCCACTGATCGTAAAAAAAAGGAAGGAAGGAGGAGGTTGGCGGTGGTGGGAGGGCAGGCTGTGGTGCTGAATGCAGAATTCGCCGTCTCGGGCGAGTGTGGATACGCTGCAGTGATGGCGATGGCAAACCGCTCCGGAGTTTGCGACCCTGTCGCCTCGCCCGCGCTGGCCGGCGTGGCGAAGTGTGGTCAAGCGATCCTGGCGACCGACACGGCACGAGGGGGGAGGCACACCGCACTGAATTGACGCGTGAATTAGACACGTGTTGATGTTGTTGTTGTTATCACCAGCAACGTTGGTGGCAACGCCTCACGGCAGAGGTCGCAAACGGGTTTTGACTCCTTACCCGTCCCCGTACCCGGCCGCACCAGGGTCGCAAACGGGTACCCGTACCTGTACCCGGCCGTACCCGTACCCTACCCGTACCCGGCCGGGTATGGGTAGGGTACGAGTATCAGGTACCTGATTGCGACCTCTGGGATGAAGCCATGTTGCAGGCGCGGGTGGGTTGATTCTAGGAACTTGAATTGTGAGAAGAGTCAAGACGTTGGGAAATTAGTGACAAACGGTGACTCACCAGTGACTCACGGCCTACCCGTACCCGGCCGCACCAGGGTCGCAAACGGGTACCCGTATCCGGCCGGGTACGGGTAGCCGGGTATCGGGTAGGGTACGGGTATCGGGTACCCGGTTGCGACCTCTGCCTCACGGCAATGGGGGGCGGGGGGGGGGGTAGAATCACAGATGTAACTTGTGGCAAAAGGAAAAAAACGGGAGAGGGAAGAGAGAAGGGAATGAATTGAGAATGAAGATGTGAAGGGGTGACGAAGGCACGGAGAAACGGAGCAGAGGGGTCAGGGGAGATGAGGAAAGGGAGGAGGAGGAGGCTGCACAGCGACATCGACGCTGCACCGAGGCGCAGCGGCGTTTGTTTCCACAGTGGGCGGTCGCGGGGAGAGGGGGGAGGGGCTCAGAGTGGGCGTGGCCACACACAGAAGTCTCGTGCTTGAGGTCGTGACGGAGTAGTCCACGGGAAAGTGATTTCGTGGCGTCCCATGACGCACGAGTGAAATCTTTAGATGACGAGGGGTGGTGCGTGCCGGTCAACAACGGGGCTCAAACCAGAGGTCGCAACCCGTTTGCGACCTCTGGCTCAAACAAGACGCGTGAACAACACAAGCATCAACAGTTCCTGGAGAATCGCATTGCGATTCCTCTTTGCCGACAGTTACTTTCAAAATATATAAGTCGAACAAACGCTTTCGTGACTGCAGGGATTCATCTTCTTGGTTCTTTCAGGAAAGTCACGTAGAATGGAAATAATAAAATAATAAAAATAAAACATAATAAAATAATTCTCACGACGTTTCTGCCACAATGCAAGCAGCCGTCCTCAGGTGAAGAACAGGTCTGTCGAGAAGACAGCGTCTGACTCTGTCTTCTCGACAGTCTGACTCTGTCTTCTCGACAGACCTGTTCTTCACCTGAGGACGGCTGCTTGCGTTGTGGCCGAAACGTCGTGAGAATTATTTTATTATGTTTTATTTTTATTATTTTATTATTTCCATTCTACGTGACTTTACCGAAAGAACCAAGAAGATATGTCGAGCAAATGACGGCGGCGATGAGGCGATGCGGTGATAGTAGACACACCGTGATGGGCCGCTTCTGTCACAGTTATGACTCATCAGCACGGTATGGTCACCGATGCTCGCTGGTCAGAGGCAGGCGTTGCAGCGGCGACTTCACTGTGCTGATGAGCTCCAATTGGGCCGAGACCGGCCCACACGCCGTTGTAGAATCACTGCTGCTGCCGCTGCTGCTGATGCCACATTTTCTCAAAACGTGTGTTTAAAGTTAAGAGGGACAGCAATGGCAGTTCTACAGGAACTGCTGTTGTTGTTGTTTCTATAATGCACCTAGGGCTGTGTGCGTATCGTACACGTGCGTTGTGTGTGGAACTCGGAGGCAGTCGACCTCCAGCAGCGACGGAGGGAACGCTCACAACAACGAGCAGAGCGCCGGGTGGCTAAAAACGCAGAAAGTTGTCACACTGGGGGGCACAAGCTGGGTGCATCTGCCAGTCATGTCAGTCAGTCAACGCATGGCACCTGGGTCTGTCCCGTGAGCTCCTGCCAGCGAGCCTTAGACACCTCACGTGGCCTCAACGTGCACCTAGCCTGGCACAGGCGCCGTGGTGACGTCACCGCCACTGAGTGGTAAACGGCGGCGGTTGTTGTTGTTGATTCGTGGGATCCCGCAAGGGGGTGAGACACGTGGTGCTCCCGGGCCAAGGAGACGGATCGGCGGTGTCATCCCAAGAAGGGCGCTCATGCAGCGGAGATCCAGGAACGAGTCAACGTTCATGATCTCATCAGGGAGTCTCCCAGCTCAGACGAGCGTGTGGAGGTGCGGGGGGAGGGGGCTGCGAGCCAGAGGTGGGCATTCCACGTTAGCATGACAGGGGCAAGTCTCTCCTAAGGACAACACAACCGCTGTTGCGTTGCGCTCGATTCGAATCAGCCTCGGAGGGATGGACGCTCGGCTGAGATGGCCACCGCCAACCGGGGCAAACTCCGCAACGAGCGATTGCGAGCCGAGCCCTCTGACCGCAGCGGCCGCTGGCGGATTCCCTCCGCTCCACAGCGACAGTACAGCAGCAGCAGCGACAGCCGCAGCAGCAGCAGCCGCAGCAGCAGCAGCAGCAGCAGCAAGAGCTCAGGGTGCTCGGCCGAATTGGCCCTGATCGCCTGAGTTCGATTTCTGAGCACTGCTGACATCGGTGGCGAGAAATATCTCTACCCATTCTGGACCTCCTCTGCTCCCCCCACCATTCCCCCCCCCCCCCCCACGCACTCTCCCATTTACTGCGCCATGCCGGAACTGACAGTCGTGGTGAAGTATGGACACTTGACCTGCACTGGGGGTGGGGAGGGGGGGTCTGTATGTATGTTGAACTTTTTTCGCACCGTACGTAGCCAACCGCGCTACTCGGAGGTGCGGGTGGAGGCGCATTCATCCATCAGTGGATGGACAAAGGGCTGCGGATTGGTGCGACAAGACCCCGGATTACGTCGGGGATGCGTTCCTGTAAAATATCGAAACGACGTAAAATCGAAGCGATCGACAGGGCAGTAGTTGGTGATGGTGGAGGAGGCAAAGGACGAGAGGCGACGGATAACCAGAAAGGGACGCATGGATGTTGTTAGCTACGTGAGTGTGTGGTTGGGGGGGGTGAAGCGACGCAAACCAGGTGTCGGCCTTCATAACGTGACGACGTTAATTTGGGGAAACGACGTAAAAGTGGGGGGGCGGGAGGGGGGGGAGACGTAACCCAATTGATTCATCAAGAGACGCTGGCGTTCAGACTCACCGCGGGTTCCGTGTCAGCTCGGTCACTCAGTCACTCGGCCACTCAGTCACTCGGTCACTCAGCTACTCAGTCACTCAATCACTCAATCACTCAGTCACTCGGTCACTCGGTCACTCAGTCACTCGGCCACTCAGTCACTCAGTCACTCAGCCACTCGGTCACTCGGCCACTCAGTCACTCAGTCACTCAGTCACTCAGCCACTCGGTCACTCGGCCACTCAGTCACTCAGTCACTCAGCCACTCGACCACTCAGTCACTTAGTCACTCGGCCACTCAGTCACTCGGCCACTCAGTCACTCGGCCACTCGACCACTCAGTCACTCAGTCACTCGGCCACTCAGTCACTCAGCCACTCGACCACTCAGTCACTCAGTCACTCGGCCACTCAGTCACTCGGCCACTCGGTCACTCGGCCACTCGGTCACTCAGTCACTCGGCCACTCAGTCACTCAGCCACTCAGTCACTCGGCCACTCGACCACTCAGTCACTCAGTCACTCGGCCACTCAGTCACTCGGCCACTCGACCACTCAGTCACTCAGTCACTCGGCCACTCAGTCACTCGGCCACTCGGTCACTCGGCCACTCGGTCACTCAGTCACTCGGCCACTCAGTCACTCAGTCACTCAGTCACTCAGCCACTCGGTCACTCGGCCACTCAGTCACTCAGTCACTCAGCCACTCGACCAATCAGTCACTTAGTCACTCGGCCACTCAGTCACTCGGCCACTCAGTCACTCGGCCACTCGACCACTCAGTCACTCAGTCACTCGGCCACTCAGTCACTCGGCCACTCGACCACTCAGTCACTCAGTCACTCGGCCACTCAGTCACTCGGCCACTCGGTCACTCGGCCACTCGGTCACTCAGTCACTCGGCCACTCAGTCACTCAGCCACTCAGTCACTCGGCCACTCGACCACTCAGTCACTCAGTCACTCGGCCACTCGGCCACTCGACCACTCAGTCACTCAGTCACTCGACCACTCAGTCACTCGGCCACTCAGTCACTCGGCCACTCGGTCACTCAGTCACTCAGTCACTCGGCCACTCAGTCACTCAGCCACTCAGTCACTCGGCCACTCAGTCACTCAGCCACTCAGTCACTCGGCCACTCAGTCACTCGGCCACTCAGTCACTCGGCCACTCGGTCACTCAGTCACTCAGTCACTCGGCCACTCAGTCACTCAGCCACTCAGTCACTCGGCCACTCGACCACTCAGTCACTCAATCACTCAGCCACTCGGTCACTCGGTCACTCAGTCACTCGGCCACTCGACCACTCTCCCCCGGGCTCCCTCCCTGCGACCCGGGGATCTAAACTCGGAGCGCGGCCCCTGTCCGGGTGCGCGCAATGCCCTTCGCTCCATCCCGCCGCCTAATCCGATTAGGGGGGTGGGGCAGGTGGGGGGGGGGGCGAGGGAGCTTTCAAGGCTTTGTGGGTCTCCGCGCGTGTGTGCTGCGGGCCCAAAGCGCTTCTCTCACTCGGGAATAATAGTCCCAATAATGAACCGGCCGGGCCCGGGATTCAATGCGGGTTTTGTAGTTTATAGGCCTATTACTGCGCGCTAATCCGCGCCGCCAATATGTTTGGCACGCTCCCTGCCGCCTGGTCCAACCTCCCCCCCCACCCACACCCACACACACCCGCCCACACACACACACACCCACACACCCGTCAGCCTCGGGACACACGACAGCACCACCACCATCACCACCACCACCTCCACCACCTCTTTCCTCTTCGTCGTCCTGCTCGACAGCGGCTCGCGGTGTCGATTCACAGTCGCGTCCCAGTAGCGCCGTCTGGAGCCAAAAGGCGCGACTCGGCAACGGCCGGGGATGAGAGATGAGATGAGATCTGAGACAGCAAAGATCAAAGATCCACCGCCCTCTCCACCCCCCCCCCCGTGCAGCCTCTAACAGACTGTTGGGGCGAGTGCTCTGAGCCAGCAGCTGATGAAACTCGGCACTGTGGCACACGAGGAGGGTGGGTGTAGAGCACCACGCCCGGCCGCCTTTGTCTCCCGAGTGGCTATGTGGACATATCGCACCAGATACTAATTTGAGGCTGATTCGACCCAGGGGAGGCCCAGGACTGGTTCGGGTAATCGTCACCGTGAGCAGGAATCGAAGTGTGAGTGTAGCCAATCGCTTTGCATCTCCACCACCACCGTCATCTCCACCACCGTCATCTCCACCACCGTCATCTCCACCACCGTCATCATCACCACCATTATCATCGTCACCACCATTATCATCATCACCACCACCGTCATCTCCACCACCACCGTCATCTCCACCACCACCGTCATCATCACCACCATTATCATCGTCACCACCATTATCATCATCACCACCATTATCATCGTCACCACCGTCAGTGTCAACATTCAGTCGCAACTGCCTGGAAAGCCGTTCCGGCTGAATTATTGCGCCTCGCCACATCAATCGCACCTCATCTTGTGCTCATGATGCTCACTTTGTCCCGATATCATTGTGATTTCGATACAGTCTCGGGATACAATAATATTGGGTTGACATGCGTAAGCATTTTGTTGCGGTTGCAACCCGATTCAAGAGCCGAATGGCTCACAGGGCTATACCTAATAAATGAAACTGAAAACTGATCAAAAAAAGCGTGCGTCGTATTCTAGTCGTAGTGCCTTACACCGTCCATCTCTACGTTCGAGCGTGCATACAAATACCTCGTGAGAAATGAAAGCCCCGATGATGATCACCATGACCGTCATCTGCTGCGTATACCGCGCCTCCCAATCTATTACATCTCAAGGGGCCATGCGGAGCAGAGGCGGGTTCGAGATACTCACTGAGTGGTGATGCTTTTGTGGAACCCCCACGCAATGCAGGATACAGACCATGTCACCCTATCGGGATGCAATACCAATACCCCCGCCATTCGATCACCAACTGACGGTGACGTCACCACGGCGCCTGTGCCAGGCCAGGTGCACTTTGAGGCCACGTGAAGTGGCGAAGGTTCGCTGATGGAGGTCACGGGACGGACCCAGGTGTCATGGGTTGACTAAGATGACTGGCAGATGCACCAGCCGTGCCCCCCACTTTGTTAACTCGCTGTATTTTATCCGCCCGGCGCTCCGCTCGTTTGTTGTGAGCGTCGCTCCTCTGCCGCCCGTTGTTGTTGGAGGACGACTGCCTACAACTCACCATTTAGCAGCGTCCTTCACGAGCCTCCTCCATAGGAGGCTCAATCGGGATTAGACATAGCAGCAGAAATCGTCACCCCATACTGGGAGACTCATGACCCAGGTCACTCTTGCAAATGAGGGTTCAACGTGGTCTATTGTTGAGCTCTCCGCAGGTTAAACAAAATTTGCTTGAAAGCTGAACGCACTCACTTGCTCGTCATCTCACTCAATCATTTACCCACTTATCCACCATCTCAACCACTGACACATTCACTCACCCATCCAGTCATCTGCCCACTCATCCAATCGCTTACTCACCCATTCACGCATCCGTTCACTCACTCTTGCGAAATTAATCGTTCTCCCGATCGCTCGTTGAGTCTTCGCCCCGGCTAGGTAAACTGCGTCTGAAACTTGAATGTAAACAACGGGCGAGAATAGACCGCGGTGGAAGGATAAACTTTGCTTGGGACTATTTGAGTCTCCCTAGTGTCGACTTCGCCCGAACTCGTCCGCCCGTACGCTCTCTCTGAAGCGCTCGCTCGTCACCGTGGCGTGCGCGATGACCACCACCACCACCACCACGTGGCTTTTCTTTCGTGTTGTGCGCGGTGCGTTTAGCGCCACAGCGCGTGGATTTGTAGCGTCTATTTCACTGGTCAACAAAAAAAAACATTTTTTTCTGGCCTGGACTTTTGCAGCTGTTTTAGACTAATTTCAGGGTGCTGATTCCAAATCTGATCTCAGATTTGCTCTATCACATCTCATTTTAATGCTATCGGCATACCCCATTTTCATTGATTTTACCCGAAATTAACTCTGTCACTTATGATTGCAAATTGTTGCGAGTCAGTGACTGCTTTAGTGTTAAAATATGGTGCTGTATTTTTAGGATAGTGTGTTTATAATATAATTTTATGTACATATCCACATTTTAAAAATATTTTTCTTCTGCAGTTTTTTATGAAAATGCAATATTTGATATCTCAAAAACCTGGAATCAGCACCCCAAATTTACCGTTAAAACCGTTGGAATACCTTATGCCAGAAAAGTGTGTTGACCAGTGTTTTCATTTGTTTAAATCCTTATGTTAAGTTCGCTTGCTTGCTTGCTTGCGTGCTTGCTTACGACCGTGCAAATCTTTCGGTCGTTTTTTAACCCACTTCCCGTGATCCAATCGAGCTGACATTTTCCACACAGACTCGTTGTGCCAGACAATTAATGTTCGTGAAAAAAATTCCCCAAATTTTACACTTTTTAGGCAAAATTTTTTTTATTTTACATATATTCAAATAGAACTCATTCTTGGCTTTGGCTGAACGTCACAGTATAAGAGCCCAGAGCGTAACCCTTCCACAGGCCGTGGTGGAGTAGCGCAGTTGGTAGCGCCCTCGCTTCCCATGCCAAAGGTCGCGGGATCGATCCCTGCGTCCTCCACAGGCGAATATATTTTTAAATCCTTTATATTAAGTTCGCTGCCACGCATATAAAGGATTTATAGTGAAAAACTTTGTTTTTACGGGTTATACTTATTTGCTGGTGAATTTGTGTGTTTCATATCGAAATCGCATCCAGTGCTGTTGCTGCTGGCGGCAATAAAAGTTGTTTGAAAGTCTCTGAAAGCTCTGCAGGAGACGTCGCGCGCCAGGGGACATCTCGAGGCGACCTCAAGTGGTGAGCAGCAAGTCGTTAGTGACGGATTTGGACGAAAAAAAAAGACCGGCCGAGGCATTTGTAAACGCACCGGTTCAAATTCGGGGTGTATGGGCACATTTTGTGTGGGTTGTGCGACAAACTGCATAATGTACGAGTCCCCGCACAATGTGACTGGTATTGGCCGAACAACAACCACAATGCTGCGAAATCACTCAATTGGGATAACACACACACAGCAGTAGCAATGCGCCCTACTGTAAAAACTTGGCTGGATCCTCCTGAAAACGAGTCTCGAGACTCAGGGAAGAATTGATGGGTAAACGAGCGTCACACTGATAACAACAACGACAACAACAACAACGACAACGTATGTCTAAGTGTGATCCAACAGCAACGCATGGGTCACAGCAGAGGCAGAAAGTGGACCTTGGAAGAAGGTCGCTTGAAGGAGCGATGGGGCGATGGGCGAGGCTCGTGGCGGAGCGGCAGTCGGAGGAGGGAACGCGCTCGAGAGGACGACCACCGCGGAGCCGCGGAACGAGCCACCGTGCAGCGGTGAGGCGCACTGCGGCGGAGGGACCGCGAGAGATGGGGAGCGACGTGGGGAGGGGGGGGATGGAGGCTTCATCCAGCAGTGGAGAAACCAAGCATCATGATGCTGCTGCTGCTATAAACATAGGTACATTATTATGCATTGAATTTCCAACGTAAATGTGTGGATATATTTTGAAGGAACTTAGACAAATGATTCAATTGATGTTTTGGCGACGAGTGTTTTGGGGGGCGGGGGGGGTGGTGTGGCGGTGGTGCAGTGATTGTGGGGAGCGGTGGTGTAGCGGTTAGCGCACTGCGCTACGAACCTGGCGACCAGAGTTCGAGTCCCGCTCACGGCCAACACCGGTGACGATTATTTGAACCGGTGCTGGGCGTCCCCTAGGTTCACTCAAACGAGTACCTGGTGCGGTGTGTGTGTAAACATCGCCACTGGGGAGACAAAGGCGACTGGGCGTGGTGATGGCCACCCGCCCCCTCGTGTGCCGTTCTGGCCTTCATAGGTGCTCGCTAAGAGCACTTGCCCCAACAGTCTGTTCAGGCTATACGGGGGATCTTTGTCTTTGGTGCAATGCGTGAGAAGGCCTTCAGCCTGAGCAGCGATACAAAAAACGAAATCTTATCGCGTCAATTTACAGTTAGGAGTTGTTTTGTTGTTGTTAGTTTTTATTTAAATTGTTATACTTTCCGCGGATTTGCTGTCGCCCTGCTTACGCATCTGTGTGCTCTGGTTCGTGTTTGATTGTGACGTGTTTCATCGTGACGCGCTGATTGTGACACGTTTGATCGTGACGCACTGACTGTGACGCACTGATCGTGACGCGTTTGACTGTGACGCACTGATTGTGACTGCACTCTGCTCTGTCTCACTGAGCCCTTACCTTCACACGTCACGGACTGATGGCTCAGGCAGTTCATGGCTACATGGGGGGGGGGGGGGGCTAGAGGAGACGAGATGGGACTAGAGTGGTCTACAAGGGGGCTAGAGGGAGCTACAGGGGGCTAGAGGGGGGCTAGAGGGGGGCTAGAGGGGGGCTAGAGGGGGCTAGAGGGGGGCTAGAGGGGGCTAGAGGGGGGCTAGAGGGGGGCTAGAGGGGGGCTAGAGGGAGGGGGCTAAGGGGCAGGGGGCTAGAGGGGGGCTAGAGGGGGGCTAGAGGGGGGCTAGAGGGAGCTACAGGGGGGCTAGAGGGGGGCTAGAGGGGGGCTAGAGAGGGGCTAGAGGGGGCTAGAGGGGGGCTAGAAGGGGGCTAGAGGGGGGCTAGAGGGGGGCTAGACCGTCTACAGGGGCGGCCGGATGCCGTGGGGCTCCCGATCCTCACCCACGCGGAGTCACAGATGGGCACCGTCACAGATGGGGGGGAGGGGGGGGGGGCAACGCTTCGTGCCTCTGGGCTGTGGCCACTTTAAGCTCCGCGTCCGCGAGGAGCGAGCGAGGCCCCCCCCCTCGTCAAAGGGGAGCGGCTCAGGTGCGGGCATCCTGCGTATGGGGTGGGGGGGGGGCAGCTTCCACCCCCCCCCCATCTCTCCCCCCTCCCTCTCGCCTCCGCCTGCTTGAGGCTCCAGCAGCTGCACGCTGCTGATGCGGAGTGGCGTGGGGAGTGGGTGGGGAGGGTCTCGGTGGGTTTTTTTTTTTGGTTTGTTTGTTGCCAGGCTCAGATTTGTGTGGGGGGCGGTGTTGGTGCTGTTTGGTCATCTCGCCGTGACCTTGGCGTCTTTCTTTCGCCGCTTCTCGGCCGCTCGCACCGGGGAGGGCCGCAGGGAGAGGAGTCATCGGTTTGGGATCGGCCAAACCTCGGCGATTGTTGGTGGTTCGTGTCGAGAAACTAAACTGTTGAAACAATTTTTATTTAAAGCTTTCGGGACTGCAGGGATTCATATTATTGGTTCTTTCGGTAAAGTCACGTAGAAGGGAAATAATAAAATAATAAAAATATTAAACAATACAATTCTCACGACGTTTCGACTGCAACACAAGAAATCATCATCAGGTGTGAAACACACAGCAAGAAACTTTGCAGTCGAAACGTCGTGAGAATTTTATTGTTTTCTATTTGTATTATTTTATTGTTTCCCTTCTACGTAACTTTACCTTAAGAACCAAGAATATTTAAACGATTCTTTTTTTTTTGACCAGGTAAGGTCCCACTGAGCAATTACAGCTACTTTTTCTTTTCAGAAGCGACTTTTGGCCACAAATTATTGCTGAACGAAGCAACGTCTCTCGTAGAAATGTATCGCAGCCAAACCGCCCTGAACGCAGTTTCTAAACGTGGGAACGGGTGGGAACGGGAGAGAAAACCCGGAGGAAAAAAACCACGCGACAACGAGGAGAGAGACATTACAATCTCCAAATATACAGCAGCAGGCGTCGTGGTCGAATCTCGAACCCACGACCTCCTGTGTATCAGGCGAGGGAGTTAACATCTCCTAGCCACCGTGATGATGAGAGAGAGAGACACGCAAACTCCAAATATACAGCAGCAGGCGTCGTGGTCGGGATCGAAGCCACAACCTCCTGTGTACCAGGCGAGGTAGTTAACATCTCCTAGCCACCGTGATGATGATGAGAGAGAGAGACACGCAAACTCCAAATATACAGTAGCAGGCGTCAGGGTCTGGATCGAACCCACGACCTCCTGTGTACCAGGCGAGGGAGTAAACATCTAGCCACCGCGTCGCGCTTGGTGGCGACGCGGGGCGCCTTGGGAAGCGATCCGTACACGCGTGACGCTGGGCACGTGGATGGCCACCAACGTAAGAGTGTCCATGAAAATTTCCAAGCATTTTTCTTTCCCGAACGTCCGCCCCTGCAACGTGAGTAGTGGGGCAGCGTGAGGACAACAATCTTCACCTGTGCCCTAGCCACGTGGGCACCTGGCCTCGGGGCTTGTCGTCTGTGGAATATCTGTACCCCCCCCCCTCCTCTCATCATCGCTCGCACTCTGTTAATAAAAATAAAATAAAGAAAAATGTATTTTTCGATTTAAAGCTTTCGTGACTGCAGGGATTCGTCGTCTTGGTTCTTTCGGTAAAGTCACGTAGAAGGGAAGTAATAAAATAATAAAAATAAAACATAATAAATAATATAATAATATAATATAATGTTTTATTTTTATTATTTTATTACTTCCCTTCTACGTGACTTTACCAAAACAATGTATTTCCAATTCTTCTCGTAGCAACCCAATTCCAAGATTAGTACAATACTGTATAATAATAATACAGCAAGACCCGAGTTACGTCTCCCCCCTTATACGTCGTTTTTGCAAACACGTCGCCACCTTATTATGTCGCCTCAACCCCCACACCGACGTCGCTGACGGCATCGCCCGTCCTTTCTCGTTATCCGTCGCCTCTCAGCCTCTGCCTCCACCACCACCCTCCACCACCTCCACCACCACCACCACCTCCACCACCACCACCACCACCACCTCCACCACCACCACCACCTCCACCACCTCCACCACCACCACCACCTCCACCACCACCACCACCACCACCTCCACCACCACCACCTCCACCACCTCCACCAACACCACCACCACCTCCACCACCACCTCCACCACCACCACACCACCAACCACCACCACCACCTCCACCACACCACCACCCTCCACCACCACCACCACCACCACCTCCACCACCACCACCTCCACCACCACCTCCACCACACCTCCACCACCACCACCACCACCTCCACCACCACCACCACCACCACCCTCCACCACCACCACCTCCACCACCACCACCACCACCACCACCTCACCACCACCACCACCACCACCTCCACCACCACCACCACCACCACCACCTCCACCTCCACCACCACCACCACCTCCACCACCACCACCACCACTTCCACCACCACCTCCACCACCACCACCTCCACCACCACCACCTCCACCACCACCATCTCCACCACCACCACCACCACCACCTCCACCACCTCCACCACCCACCACCACCACCACCACCACCACCTCCACCACCACCACCACCTCCACCACCACCACCACCTCCTGTACATCGCTTTGATTTTACGGTCGTTTTGATATTCGGTCGTCGCACCTTTCAGGAACGCATCCCCGACGTAATCCGGGGTATTACTGTAAAGCATTGTCATTCAGAAAAATACACAACCCAGTGAAAAGGGGCCTTTGCCTGAAACTTCGCCTCCTAGGTCTGTGTCACCGCGCCCTTACAAATTGCACACGAAGTGATGCAATGAATATATCACGTCGCGGTCTGCTTTTCGCTTGCAAGTTTCAGATTTACTGCAATACACCGGTCCTTGGATGGGCAAAAGGCGAGTATGATATATTTTTTCAATAACATCGAAAATTGTAAAACATAAAAAAATTATAAACTTTTACATTTTTTTAATAGAAATTTTATAACATAAAATTCCAAGCAACAATTGTCTATCTTACCTTCCAGAGTTTTTTGCATTGCTCGCAGGTGAAATGAGGTGCCCAGGGCTTGTCTTGATCCCTGACAGGCATGCCGAAATATGCGTTGGAGGCCTCACATCTGGGCAGATGCTTCCACGGACTACTTTTTCGCTCTTGTCTTGATAAATTGGCCGCAGACATAGCAAAATGCGTCTGCCGGATGCTTGCAGCCTCTTGATGCCATCTCAGAAAAATGCAGATCTCTATCCGCTTAGGCAGCTGGAACTAAACTAAACTGGTGGGCTTAATGCCCCTGTATTTATACTACTATTTTTATTACTGTAAAGTTTTAGAATGTTCTAGAAGTTACTCCAAGTTTACTCAGCACTGAATCTATCTGGAATGTTCTGGAAAATAGGTAAATTTTAAAATACAACTGTCCTGGTCACAAAAGCAAAGTTTGTGGGGAATAATAGCCATTTTCTGTTCTTTTGAGGCATAATCAATTAGGAAATAACACTACACAGGAACAAAAAATAAAATACAAATTTGTTACACAGTGTAATGTAACGATAGAGTTTGGCGAGATACGATGTACTACTACTACGCACACCGCGCAGTGAGATGGCGGGACGAATAGCTGAGGGTACGCCGCTGCGTTACCGTATCATTCCGCATACTGTATCGCACCGCTCAGCCATGCAGCTCAAGAAAGTAGTTCGCTATTGGCTGCTCAGAAACCGCGTTATAACGACGCGCATTCTGCGTTATAACGGCGAGCGTTCCGCGTTATAACGGCCCCGTTATAACGGTGCGCCTTGCTTATTATTGCGAAACGTGTTAACTCATTAAAGAACCTCGATACAGCGAAAACGTGCTGTGCGAACACGCGTTAAGCGAGGACTTAGCGTATTCGATAATCTAGAGAGGGAAAAGGGGAGTGACGGAGGGAGGGATGGGGGAGGCGGGGAACGCGAGCTCATTGCGAGTTTGTGTCTGAGACAAAGTGCGTCCGCCCAGCAGTGAGAAATTGGGCAGAACGCGCGCGCGCGGGGAGCGGTGGCGCAGCGGTTAGCGCACGGCGCCACGAACTCGAGTCCCGAGGGATATTCGAACCGGTCCTGAGCCGTCCCGAGGTCGACTCGGCCTCAAATGAGTGTCCGTTGCGGTGAGTATATAACGTCGGCCACTGGGGAAGACAAAGGCGGACGGGCGTGAAATCTGGCCACACCGCCCCTATAGGCGTGCCGTTTTGGATGCTCGCTACCGGCACTTGCCCCACTAGTCCGTCGGGGTCTACACGGGTGATCTTTGTCCTTGTTTGTGTGCGTGTGTATATTTGAACCCCGAGTTTGATTCCCGCTCACGGCCAACACCCAGTGACGATTATCCTAAACCCGGTCTGGGCCTCCCCTAGGTCGACTCAGCCTCGAATGAGTACCTGGTGCGGTGCGTAAACATCGGGCGTGGCGTCGGACACCCACCCACCCCCTCGTGTGCCGTGCCGGCCCTCATAGACGCTCGCGAACAGCACTTGCCCCAACAGTCTGTTGCAGGCTACACGGGGGATCTTTCTCTTTGCGCGCGCGGGCGTCTTTGTGTAGGCACGGCCGTGTGTTTACCTTGTGGATTTAGACCGGGGGGGGGGGGGGGGGCTCAGCTCCATTGCATTGACAACCTGCCCGCGACGGAGGCGATTCACGGACACACGCGCACCCGGCGAGGCGCAATCCCTCCGGGGACTCGACACTGCGGGGTGGGGGGGGGGGGTAACGAGGAAGTCCCCTTGGGGTTTGGGGTCAAAGCGACCGTGGAGCGACGCTCCCCTGTCCTTGCGTACTCTGGAGCCAGCGGTGGGAATTCCACATTCCTATGGCGGGGGGAGGCGGCCTGGTGGGGGCGCGTACTCGTCGCTTGGAGCTCGGAGGGGGATGACGCGGGGATTGTAACTCGCATCATCTTCTACAGGTTGTGAGTGAGCTTCATACTTAACCAGGATCCCCGCCTCCCCCCCCCCCGAAAAAAATAACCTCAACGCATTGGTCAATAACACTGCGTTGTGGCCTTAAAAGGATTAATATATAAATAGGCGGACGTTTCGGGCGAAGGCCCCTTTCTCGTTAGCACACAAATAGAGGGTCAGTGGATAGCACTGCACTTTACACCATGTGAGGTCCACCAGGCGCCTCGTGGTATCGTGCAGTCTCCACCTCCTGGTTATCCACCCTGTCTCTCTGCTCTCTGGATATTTACGTGCTACAAGGAAGGGTCATTGTCTCAATGCCTCGCCTGTTCCATATATATTTACCCTTGTCAATACGCTATTTAAACTATAAACTTTAAACTTTTTAGTATGTTACCATTATTTTACCAAGTTAGGTCCCACTGAGCTATTGTAGCAATTTTTTTAAGAAGCGAACTGGCTATCACAAATAAAAGCTCACCGAAGTGGCTTATCACGTGGACATGTATACCAGCAGCCAAATGCTTTAACCGCGTGATGTTCGTGCTAAATGTGGAGGGGAAAAACCGGAGGACCCGGAGAAAAATCCACGCCACCACGGGGAGAGAGAGACACGCAAACTCCAAATATACAGCAGCAGGCGTCAGGGTCGGGATCGAACCCACGACCTCCTGTACACCAGGCGAGGTAGTCAACATCTCATAGCCACCGCGGTGCTCTTATACGGTCACGCACATTGCCGTTAACGAAGCCGCTGAGTGTGTCGTTGTTAACTGCCCTGTACTCGTCCACCAATGCCGATGCGGCAAAGAACATCGCCGAGTGATGCGTCTGCCGCGCGGCTTTCAGACTCCAGCTCGTGGCGAGGTGAGCTGCGAGACCCGAGTGGAAGCCAGGGCCGTGGTGGCAGCCGCCTCACCCACCTCCCACGACGGGCCGAACCGGGGTGGGGAGATTCGTGCCCAGCTGGTGGCGAATGTTTTTGGGTTTCGTCAGAGGTGTTGGCGAGGATGCGAAGAGGTTTCATTCGCGATCGCCCACGGTGGAGAGATCACGCGGGTCGCGACGTTGATCCCGCCATAGGTACGTAGACATTGCAATAGATTGCAATAGATTGTAATACATAGCAATACATAGCAATACTTTGCAATACATTGAAATACATAGCAATATATTGCATGCATTGTAATACATAGCAATACATAGCAATACATAGCAATACATAGCAATATATAGCAATACTTTGCAATACATTGCAATACATTGCAATACATTGCAATACATACCAATACATTGCAATACATTGCAATACATACCAATACATTGCAATACATAGCAATACATAGCAATACATTGCAATACACAGCAATACATAGCAATACATAGCAATACATTGCAATAAATAGCAATTCATTGCAATACATAGCATACATTGCAATACATTTCAATTCATACCAATACATAGCAATACATAGCAATACATAGTCAATACATAGCAATACATAGCAATTACATTGCAATACACAGCAATACATAGCAATACATAGCAAGACATAGCAATACATTGCAATACATAGCAATACATTGCAATGCATAGCCAATACATTGCAATAATTGCAATACATAGCATACATAGCAATACATAACAATACATTGCAATACATAGCCATACCTAGCAATACATTGCAATACATAGCAATACATTGCAATCAATAGCAATACATAGCATACCATTGCAATACATAGCAATACATTGTCAATACATAGCAATACATAGCAATAACATAAGCACTACATAGCAATACATAGCAATACATTGCAATACATAGCAATACATAGCAATACATGGCAATAAATAGCAATTAATTGCAATACATAGCAATACATTGCAATGCATAGCAATACACAGCAATACATAGCAATACATAGCAAGACATAGTAATACATTGTAATACATGCAATACATAGCAAGTACATAACAATACATAGCAATACATTGCAATACATATTAGCAATACTCGCAAAGAACACCCAGTGGGTTACGCAAGACGTAGACGAACGGGAATCAGGCCATTTTATTAATCCGGCAAAAGCGTCTCTCAACTTGGCTTCAGCAGTGGTCCAGCTCTGGGATGCTTGGCCGATTCCTTTTGTGAGCGGAATGGGGGAACAGGAGCACCGGGAAAAAACCCCAACGCGCGTGAGATGCGATCACACCCCGAGTTAGAGAGCACACTCTGTTCAAGAATCCATTGCTCTGCTAACATCGCCTGCTCACGAATGTGCGGATGTTGGACTTCTTTCGCGCCGCACGTAGCCGACCGTGCTAATCGGAGCCTTGCCACCCACAAAACCGAACCGGGCTCGTGCCCCTGCTTAGTTTGTGAGAGCGGACGGGGTTCGGGCGCGTTGTGGGTGGCTCGCACCGATGCTGCGTTTTCCACTGGCGTTTCCAAGCCGAGCAGTGCCGGCCGCTTCCGGGTTCACTCGAAACCAGCGGCCCCCCAACCTTTTTGGCACCAGAGACCGGTTTCGTGGAAAGACGATTTTTTTTCACGGACCGGTGGAGGGGGGGAGGGTGTTCATCATTGGGTCTTTCCCCTTTTCAAAGAAGCTCTCCAGCGACGTTTGTTTTTTTACCTCATTGTGGCTACTAGGGGTTAGAGCTTGTGGGTTTACCAACACTGTGACTGAGACAAGCGCGGCAGTGCGGGCAAGAAGCGCGGACGGAAGTGGTGAATAATAAGACATGGGGGCGGGCCACGCTCGGACTCACCGCTATCACCTGTGGGCCCGGTTCCTAACAGGCCACGGACCGGTAGTGGTCGGGGGTTGGGGACTGCTGCTCTAAACGACCCAGGCCCGACTCGGCTTTTGCGGCCAGACTGCTACTAAGGCGCCCGCCAGGGAAAGCGACCGTGAAAGAGGTTTAACGGGTATTTCTGTGAACCTGTGTTCATTATAAACAAGCAAAGCGCACGTGATTTGGAGGGTGATTGACCGTTCGTCCGTCCGGGCCAGAGCAGGCCAGCCAGCCAAACTTTTTTTAAAATTCTAATCGAGTATGGAAGTCGGCCCCTGAAGTTGTCACATGCGAGATACGAACGCCAATCAGAGCGAGAGTTTCTCCGGTGCGAGAGAAGTTCAAGGGACACGCAGACAGACACCCGTGCCTCCTTGACGTCATGGCTATTGTTATTATGATTACGCTTCAAGCGGCCCCAGCTGGAAGTGTAAACAAATCATTTGGTGCTGCTGCTGCTGCTGCTGTATTGACAGCGGTGCACAAGCACAATTAACACGCGCACAAACACACAACCTCAAAACAATATAACACTGTCGCCTTATATAAAAAATAATAATTGTACATCTAGAAATAGGCGACGTTTCGCGCAATTTATTTTACGTACCGAATGCTTTTACACAGAGCAGCAGGCACACACAATCATTGTATTAATTAAATGAATGCATATGTACGTCAATGTTTTATATATATATAGTGTGAGTGGCACGTCAAGCCCCACGTCGCCACAGAGCCACACGACAGCCTCACACCAGCACGTGCAGGGACAACAACAACATCAACATCATCCAGGACGCACTGCACAAGCTGATCCATGATGCACGTGCGGCTGAGAGTGAGAAACTCCCCGAGTGAGTCGTCCGGCACAAGCGAGCCACGCGGGTCTGGCTCACCCTCCTCCTCCAGCCTGCAGGTTGCCAATGGGGAAGGGAGAAACGAGGACTCGGTCCATTTGCCCGGTTACGGGACGCGAGGCGAGCGGATAGATTCGGTGCCCGTGGGAACGCAGTAGCAGCAGCAGCAGCAGCAGCAGCATCACGAGGGGGGTCGCGAAGCCGTGCGCGCCGCGGACTGGAGAATGGGGGGGGGGGTGGTGAAGCCTCAACACAAACACAAGCGAGGATGAGGAGGTGGAGGGAGGAGGTGGCGGAGGAGGTGGTCGGAGAGAGAGAAACACGACAGCGGAGAAAACGCGGTCCACTTCATGAATGTGCAAATGACGCGGCGCGTAAACAACTCGAGGGATATTGATTCGGGGGCCGTGGGGGGTGCGTGGAGGGGGGGGCGTCGGGGGGGTGGAGGGGGGGTGCGTGGGAGGGGGGTGGCGTGGAGGGGGGTGCGTGAAGGGGGGGGCGTGGGAGGCGCCGGGTGCGGTGCTGAGAGCCCACGGATTCCATTCCCGCAATCCCCAAAAGTCAAGCGTCCTACGTGGTGACACCAGCATCGATTGAGGGTGAATTCCACGTTACTCTGGCCGGGGGGGGCGGGGCGGGAGGTGGTCTCTCTTAAAGGACAACCGCTATTGATCGGTCACAGATCAGTAGATGATTTTAGCGACCCTCTGAGGATGATGGGCTGAGTCGCCCCCCCCACACACACACACCCCCGCGCCCCCCCCACCCCCGATCGTAATTTGAAAACTCTTCAAGTCGACCTTGAGTGGCTCGCCCATGTGGGGGGGGGGGGGGGGCACATGGGATGGGGCCACTGCTGCCCATCATGGGGCTGTATATATATACACACACGTACACATGCACACGCGTACACACACGTGCACAAACGCATGTACACACACCCCTTGTATAAAACAACGACAACATGTACACACACGTACACACACGCGCACGTACACACACACGTACACACACACAGACACACATGTACACACACACAAACACACACACACAGACACCCACACGGCACACACACGTACACACACCACAGGACACACACAAACACACACACACAGACACACACGCACCGTACAACATACACACGTACACACACACACGTACACACACACACGTACACACACACAAGACACACACACGTACACACACACACAGACACACACACACGTACACACACACAGACACACACACACTATACACACACACACAGACACGCCACACAGACACAGTACACATCACACATAAACACACACACAGACACACACACACACGCGTGCGCGCGGCCCGCAAGTTCCCGTCACGGGCGCGCGCTCGCGTCACGTGCGACAGGTCGATAATGAAGGGACACGCGGGCCGCTAATGAGCAATTAACGCGACATCAATTAACGCGACATCAATTAACGCGACGCCGACGATGAGTCGCCCACGTGCACCCTGAATCTCGCACCAGCGTCCGGGGGGAGGGGCGGGGAATGGGGGGGGTTAAGTGAGGAGGGGGGCGGAGGGGAAGACTTGGGGGGGCGAGGGCGGGGGTGGGATTGATAGAAGTGAGGAGGGGGAGGGGAGAGTTTGGGGTTGGATGGGCGGGGATAGAGGGGAGGGGCGGGGGGTGGAGGGGCGGGGGATGTAGGGGAGGGGCGCGGGGGATGGAGGGGAGGGCGGGGGGTTGCATGGGCGGGGATAGAGGGAGGTGGCGGGGATAGAGAGGTGAGGAGGGGCATTGATGGAAGAGTTGGAGGGGAGGGGAAGGATGGGGCAGGGGGATAGAGGGGAGGGGCAGGGGGATAGAGGGAGGGGCAAGGGGGATAGAGGGGAGGGGGCAGGGGGATAGAGGGAGGGCAGGGGGACGGGGGGGGGTCGCTCTGGGCTCAGCGGGGCAGCGCGGCTAAGCTGCGCACTGGGGGCAGCGCGGCCCGGGGCAGGGAGCTGTGCGGGGCAGCGGGTTGGGGGGCAGCGGGGGGGGGGGACAATGGTCATTAGCGCGGGGGGCCTCGCGCCTCGCTTTCAATTTCACTGCCCCCCAGCTGAGGCTTTGAACGTCGCTCCTGAGTGTGTGCGTGGGTGGGTGGGTGAGGGTGGGTGTGTGCGTGGGTGGGTGTGGGTGTGTGGGGGTGGGTGAGTGTGGGTGTGGGTGGGTGGGGGTGGTGGGTGGGTTAGTGTGGGTGTGGGTGTGTGCGTGGGTGGGTGGGTGTGGGTGTGTGGTGGGTGGGTGAGTGTGGGTGGGTGGGGGGGGGTGCGGGGAGTGAGTGTGCGTGGGTGGGTGGGTGTGGGTGTGTGGTGGGGGGTGAGTGTGGGTGTGGGGGTGGGTGGGGGTGCGGGGTGGGTTGAGTGTGCGTGGGTGGGTGTGGGTGTGTGTGGTGGTGGGAGTGTGGGTGGGTGAGTGTGCGTGGGTGGGTGTGGTGTGTGTGGTGGGTGGGTGAGTGTGGGTGTGGGTGAGTGTGGGTGTGTGCGTGGGTGGGGTGGGTTGTGGGGTGTGCGTGGGTGGGTGGGTGTGGGTGTGTGGTGGGTGGGTGAGTGTGGTTGTGGGGTGGGGGGGTGCGTGCGTGAGTGTGCGTGGGTGGGTGTGGGCTGTGTGGTGGGTGGGTGAGTGTGGGTGTGGGTGGGTGGGTGGGGTGCGTGGGTGGGTGGGTGTGGGTGTGTGGTGGTGGGTGAGTGTGGGTGTGGGGGGTGGGTGGGGGTGCGTGGCGTGAGTGTGCGTGGGTGGGTGGGTGTGGGTGTGTGGTGGGTGGGTGAGTGTGGGTGGGGGGTGGGGGTGCGTGGGTGAGTGTGCGTGGGTGGGTGGGTGTGGGGTGTGGTGGGTGGGTGCGTGTGGGTGTGGGTGGGTGGGTGAGTGAGTGGTGGGTGAGTGTGGGTGGGTGGCGTGCGTGGGTGAGTGTGGGTACAGGTGGTGGGTGGGTGGTGGTGAGTGTGGGTACGGGCTGTTGTGGGTGGGTGGGTGAGTCTGGGTGGGTGAGTGAGTGTGGATGAGTGGGTGGGGTGTCGTTGGTGAGTGTGGGTTCGCGTGTGTGGGTGGGTGGGTGCGTGCGTGCGTGCGTGCGTGCGTGTGTGGGTGGGTGGGTGAGTGGGTGGGTTGTGTGGGTGGTGTTGTGGTGGGTGCGTGGGTGAGGTGGTGGGTTAGTGTGGGTGGGGTGCGTGGGTGAGTCTGGCTGTGCGCGTGTGTGGGTGGGTGCGTGTGTGGGTGTGAGTGTGTAGCGGTTAGCGCGTTGCGCTACGAACCCGGGGGCCCGAGTTCGATTCCCGCTCACGGCCAACACCAGTGACGATTATCTGTACCGGTTCGGGCCTCCCCTATGTCGACTCAGCCTCAAATGAGTACCTGGTGCGGTGTGCAAACATCGCTACTGTGGAGACAAAGGTGCCCGAGCGTGGTGCTGACCAATCACCCCCTTGTGTGCAGTTCCATGCCTTTGTAGGCGGTTCGTAACAGCACTTACCCCAGCAGTCTGTGAAGGCGATACGTGGGATATTTGTGAGCGTGAGTGAGCGCGTCTGAGTGGGTCACGTAGCTCGCATGTCCAGCCACCGCATCGCATGCCCAAGCAGCTTCTGTTTGGCCGGATCGAGGGGGCTAAACGGGTGCAGCACGGGCTGGAAAAGAGATGGACTGATGTGGCACAAAAGGATGTGGGAGCTGAGTGGACTGCCGATGACTGGTACCAGCGGTGTCAAGATCGGCCTCTATGGAGGAGGCTCGTGAAGGACGCTACTGGGCAGTTGGAGGCAGTCGCCCTCCAGCAACAACAGAGGCAGAGGAGCGACGCTCACAACGAGCGGAGCCGCCGGACGGATAAAATACAGCAAGATGGAACAGTATGGGGCACAGTTGGTGCATCTGTCAGTCATCTGAGTCAGTCAACCCATGGCACCTGAGTCTATCCCGTGGCCTGTCAGCGAGCCTTCGAGACTTTCACGTGGCCTCAAAGTGCACCTGGCCTGGCACAGGCACCGTGGTGACGTCACCGCCACTTTCGTGGCCAACGGCGGTTGTGGGCGTGGTGCTGGCCACCCACCGCATCATGCGCCGTGCCGGCCTTCACAGACGCTAGCTAACAGCACTTGTCCCAACAGTCTGTTAAGGCCACAGGCTTATTCTCAGCGTGTCTGGCAAAGAAGGCTGTGTCCATTTAAAGCTTTCGTGACTGCAGGGATTCATCTTCTTGGTTCTTTCGGTAAAGTCACGTAGAAGGGAAATAATTAAATCATAAAAAGTAAAACATAATAAAATAATTCTCACGACGTTTCAGAAGAACAGGTCTGTCGGGAAGACATCGTCTGAATTCAGACGCTGTCTTTCCGACAGACCTGTTCTTCACCTGAGGACGGCTGCTTGCGTTGTGGCCGGGAACGTCGTGAGAATTATTTTATTATGTTTTATTTTATTATTTTTTTATTTCCCTTCTACGTGACTTTACCGAAAGAACCAAGAAGAAGGCTGTGTCCAATAAAACCTCTTCGGCCGGCACGTTTTCCCAGCAAGCGCTGACGATGTCGCCACCCGAGCGGTGGTGCTGCCACCCGAACACACGGTGGCACTACCGTCGCCTCATCAGCCCACGGCAACGCTT